>NC_136805.1:0-142500 GCF_951216825.1 Electrona antarctica | reverse complement strand
TACTAGCCTACATTGTCATTTACCACTGCAGCTGTGACTAAATTTGACTGAGGGACTGCCATTGTTTTTTTTTTTAAATTTTCATATTTTTCATATAAAAGCAGGGAATCATAGCTTCAAACTGACGGTTGTTCAGTTTGACCCACCAGTTGTGGAGATGTGGCTTATAGAGTAATGTCTTGCAGAGAAACAGCGAGTTGAGAACCAGCTTGAAAGTTCTGTCGTCTCTAACATTACACCTAGCTACATGTTTGGGCCTTTATTTCATATTTACATGTCGATTTCAGACACTTATTTCAGACATGCTCTAGTATGTGCAGAGTCTGCCTGTGCTATTAACTCATTTTATAGCATGGGTTAATAGTCTCTCCTGAGAGACTGCCATCGCGCAAATTACAGCTTTTCACCAGTCAAATCTGGTCACATTATTTTGGCCATTTGAAAATGGCTTGCAATGCATTGCGATGCAGATCTGCATCGCAATGCATGTAGATCTGCTTGTAGATCTGCTATTTTGTTCCAACATTTCAAATGTGACAGCTGCATACTTTAATACTTTTGGGCATTTTGAAGTACATTTTGATGCCAATACTTTTTTTTTCTTCAGTTTTTTCAGTTTTTATATAATGTAGTTTTTTGAAGATTGTTTCCCCTTTTTTAATATTATATGAATTCTACAATGTCTAAAATCTGGATAAAGAGTAATGGTTTATGTATGTGTCTTGCAGGTGAATCATGTGACCTTGGTGTCATGCGGTGACCTTGGATCATCAGGAGATGGCTGGTATAATAGAGTGTCTACTCAGGAAAGGGGGCGTGGAGATGGAACCTGGACGGAGTCGACGCAGCAGCGAGCCCCCGAGAGCTGAAACGTATAACGGTGTCAACGAACGCTCTCCCTGAGATTATGAGGCGAACGGTGCAACCTTCGCGGCTCTATTAATACCGGCTATCTTCAACCGAGCGACGGAAGGCCCCCCTCCCCCCACGGTACGTACCTGGATTACATGTGGCTGTAGTAGAAACTAGGGCTGTGTCACCACTCGCCATTACAACATGTTAAGTTGTACCTTTTATTATCATGCAAATGATTGTGATTAACAATCTTAATTGTGTTTGATGTTTAACATATGAATACAATATTTTGTTTTTCTTTGACTATTGGGCTTCACAAAGAAAATAGTTGCATGAGGCAGATATGACTAATTATATGCATTAATTAGTCATTAATTAAACAGAAAAGTCATATAATTGTATTAAACAACGTCAAACTCTCTATCTGCAAAGTGTTTGTTTCATAAAAATCCACTGTAGACATGTTATGAGCTACTTCCCGTCAAGAAATTCCTTGCATGTTATTTTTTGTCTTTTCGTGTTTGAGTTTGGAAGCGCTCGTTGAATATCACTCAACAGCCCAGGCGTACCACCTGTTTTGACTGTGCACATCATGCAGGAGGCAGCAGGAGGTTGCTTTACTGATAACGAGCGCTTCCAAACTCTGATACTTAGAAAATAATCATCTGCAAGGAATTTTGACAGGAAGTAGCTCATAACATGTCTATAGTGGATTTTTAGGAAAGAAACACTTTGCAGCACAGCTGCAATGTTGGTGAGTTTTTGTTTAATACAATTAGATAGAACTTATGTTTGGATGACTGGGCTGTCAATGGGAAGTTGCACCTACTTGGCTCCTTGCTGGCAAGATGGCAGCGGTCTGAATATAGTTGTGGAATCTTTCCTTCCAGGGGTCCGTGGATTATAACCTTATTTTCCTTAATATAGCATGAAGTGAGTCGCGATATCCCAGGTCAAGTCCTTCTTTTATTCAATCAAGGCATATCCCATAGTTACATCAGGTTACACGCATCAAGTCATCAAGCATCAATTCCATACAGCATTTTCAGGCCAGGCCAAGCCTGTCCTCTCCGTTCTCCCACTCCAACCAACCTCCCAACTCTTCTGTGTCCCATCTCTTTATACCAATATAACATGCAGTGGGTGTCACCTTTGTCCCTGTGTGTGTGTGTGTGTGTGTGTGTGTGTGGAAGGAAGTCAGAGACCCCCACCTGTAATAAAATACATAGAGTCAAACTGTTAACCTCCTATCATAAAGATTGGCTCTGATCAACCAGGAAGCCCCAGGTGGTCTTCCTGACCTCCTGAAAATAGCCTAGGTATTTTTACAGCTGCCGTAAGCCACGGCCTGTGGTCGCTGACCCTAAAGATAATATCAGCAAAGACCACTTCCCAAGCATTATCTTGAAGTCAACTGGTAAACCCTACAATTTGGAATGACTCTTGATGGAAATAAAATTCCGGCGACCCCAAGGATCGTATTAATGGATAAAAATAAATTATATCTATTCTGTAATGCTAATTAGAAAGGACTGTAAATATATATATCTTCAATAACCCAGCAGGGAGACCAAATACCTTAAAAATGAGTGAAGTGCCCTTTAAATCTTGAATGACAGTCACTCTACCATAACAAATAGAAGGATACCTTAAAAACGAATTGGAGACAGACGAAATAAAGTTCTGAGAGGAAGTTTAAGGTTTTAACTGTAATTTTTAGTAGGTAATAAAGTCAATTTACATAGAGAATGTGCTACATGGTTCAGATAATAATAATAATAGTACAATACATCACTATAATTTAGAGTATTCAATTGTTCCAATATGGATCCGAACTGCCCCTCTTCACAGCATCTTCCTGGCTTATACTGCATCTGACGTCAGTTGTTGATAAACGTTCATTGGCTGAATAGATAGTTCATTTCCGCAATGTCCCACGGTGGTGCTCGTTGTCGAGCACTCATTGGACCAGCACATGGATGATGAGACTGGTATCGTGACATCTTCCTTGGTTCCGTCATTGATGGCCATAGACCGGGAAAGCACAGAGGCTGGCGTTGCTATGGCAACCTGAAGATAACATTCTTTCCCTGATAGCTGTGAACTTCGACAGAGAGAAATGGCCTGCTATCTACTTTCTCACTAGGCATCAAGGTCAAATGCATGTAGTCTCGAATCAAAATAGACCTTTCATTATGGCAAGTTAACTTGCCTGGGGAAAGACAGTATGGAGACCGAAATAAGGAGTCAACAAGATATAAGATATAAAATCTGAATGTGGCGTCAGGAAATCCATAATATAAGTATGATAAAATAATATAAAGGATAATATAGGGCTGAGATGATTAGGCATGTGGATGGTGACATGACATAAATAGGATAAGGAGAACAACCCGGAGTAAACAGGCAGTAGGCTAAGAGTAAAATGATGATAAAAGGGCAAGATGACCAAATATGACCTATATGGAACACGGTCTGGGCCCAAGTTCTATATGTGTTGACCAACAGAATATGATGGAATGGCCAACTTGACATGACGTGTAAACAACATGTCAGAATTTATCTATCAACTCCGCCCTTTGTTTACCAATAATGTCAAGGTGGCAACAAAGTAAACCTACTTAAAAATGGGAAAAGGTAAATTATAATTTATGGAATTTAGGATGTCCGAATGTGGAAAAAAAAATAAAACAATTAAAACCTATTTTTTTTTAATAAAAAAATAAATAATAGAAGCATAAGCTAAGCAACTAGCAACAAAATAATGATATAAATGTACCTAATAATTGAACAAGGTGTTGTAATGTAGAAAACCTCAAATGACTTTCCCTATACCACAACAATAGAACTGATTTATTGATTGAATGGTGGATCTGAAAAATGAGAATGAGATTAAGAAAATAGGAAAGATGAAGAGGGGAGAAAGATATGGATGAGATTACAGCTAAAAATGGGATTGGGTGATGAACAAATCTAAATATCTACATTGAGGTAAGGGGCATTGAAGTTAAGGTAAACAGAAAAATACCATGTCATGTTCCACCCAAAAATGGGTCTTTATGAAATTAATGACCGAAAACAACCTAAAATTTGGAGCCAAAGGTCAAATGGACCACAGGACCTGCATCGACATGGGGGCTTCGTCAGCCAGGTGCACTAATCACATTCCTTCAGATCACATCAGTGGGTCACATTTCAGGGCTCTCAAACAGCAAACGACAGTAAACTTAAGAGAGGCTATCATAATGACAGGAGAAGTTAGTGAAAAGTCAAGATTTGTTGTCTGGGGTCCTGTGGAAGCCTTACTAATATTATCACCCACAAAGGTGGGTTCTCATAGCCAACAGGCCTGGATACAAGTCCATAGGATCTATGTCCATGTATCCTCAAAATAATTTAGACAAAACTCACATGAGATGGTATTTTTCATTCCCCCAATTCAATACTTCCTGAGTCCTCGTCGGTCCTAATGGGGAGGCACACCAGTTCCTGGAGAATGGATGAACAGAGAAAGAAAGCCAAGGGAAAAAAAATAAAACATGTTTTGGAGATATGAACTGGGACATATGTGGAAGAATTATTGAATTCAGAATGGTAACTTAACTATGGGATAATGGCAATGGAATGCCACAGCAGATGTTTGGTTCTGACTTCTTTGACTACCTGCGATATGAATATCAGAGGAGAGAAAGGAGAGAAAAATACTTTGGCCAAGGCCCAATATTAATATCAAATCAATAACAGTAATACAAATAAGTTACATTAAGTGATGGCGACAGTGGATGTCCATGGTAAAAAAATGGGAAAACACCCTAAAACTGAGAGTGTCAAAAACGGTATAAAATTAACCTTGAGTGTCATGAATGGACTAAATTTAACCTTAAGTTGGGAAGGCTGCGTTCCCGATTGGAATGCACCCAAAACTGGGAGGGATGGTGATTAGATAGCTGTATATATAACAAAGAAGCAAGTGTTCTCAAAACATAAAAACAAATGAAGAAAATAAGAAATGGAAGGACAATGGGTGAAGGGGGGAGGGGGTGGGGGGAAACAAAAAAACAACTGTACGAGTATGAGTGTGGTTGGTGCAAAAATAAAAATAATGATTGAATCAGGAAAATAAAAAATAAAATAACCATTAGAGGCATGGTGAAATAAAATTAACCTTAAAGGCATGGTGAGGTAGAAAACATAACCAATAATCAAAATGAATAATGAACTGAGGCTGGGTTTCCAGTACTCACTATCACTGGGAAATACAGTACTCAAGGCTGAGGTTCAGAGAGAACAAGAGAGTGCACTATGACCAGCATATCACTCACCTCGATCCTCTGAAACCCCGCCCTTCACGTCAACGCCAGTGATAGTGGCCAGTAAATCCTGTGGGTGAACCATAAAGAAAACAAAATATCAGAATTATACAGGGAAAAATATCAGGTGAGAATGTATAATAACAATGTAACTGGGTGTTTAAAAAATTAAATAAAATACAAAATACAATACTTGAGGGTTTACTGTGTAGTTTGGCAGGCAGAATTCCATATAGGAAAACTATAACACATGGGTGAGACAGGTTAAATCATATGGGCAAAAACATGACTAATAAATGATAAATTTAAACAAATATTTGCACCGGTTATAAATTGACTTTCACAAAAGTCATAAAAAGGTGTTCCTCGCAGAGGAAGAAAATCAGACAACCCTACACAAAAACACGTGACAGGTTAAGCCTCTCGATAAACTAGCAGATAGCACTTCATGGCTCCTAGCACTTAATGGCCAAAAATAGACGGTCAAATTGTCTCGTAGTTCACGAATCAGCAAAGTATACGGGAGTGAAGAGATGGCTACCCTCAACACTCATTCCCCCAGTGCTAACTGGTATGTCAGAGACATCGTACCCATAAATGGCAAAATAGGCATTAGTTGCCTATAGCCGGAAAATATGAAATGGAGAGAAAATTATAAAATAAATGCCGGTATGAAAGTGTTCAAATGAAAGAAATGAAAATGGGCTACATAATCTCCCTCCTGTAGTTAAAAGAGAGGAGAATATACTTAAAAAATTAATGGAAAGAACAGTGTGATCTGTTCACTTTGGAAAATGGTGAAATGTTTCTTTAAGGGGAAAATAATTCTAAAGGGAGAATAACTAAGAGTTAAATACTGTTGAGGGTCACGGTTAAGATAAAATAAGTACCCTGTTAATCCTCTACTGTTCCGGCCTAGAAGAGCAGAAAATATAATGGTAAGAAAAGGTGGCCCAAGCAGTGTACTCCAGCAGCTAACTGTAGCACAAAGCTCTGCCACACACAGCATGAAATTAGGAGAGGTATAGCGAAACTATAGATATGGGACCTGTACATGTCCTGAAACAAAGTTGGATATATGATAGACAACCTATTGTGACCATTCGTTAGCAGGGGGAGAAATTAAATTGGACAACATAAGAGTAGTAATTAAAAAAAAAAAAAATACAAAATTATAAATAGGGAGAATAAGTTCTATCTTGGATTTTAAAACAACAAACAATTTAGAGTCTAGTACCAGGATATCAGCAATTTCGACTTTGGACCCTTCCTGGCACATAATAATTTAGTTTAAGTGTTCAGGGCATTCTGCGATATATCTCCTATAATTAACCCACCCTGACGCTTATGGACAAGCACGTACATACACACATTGCACACACATCACCTACAGCAGGGCATGGATTCACACACACTGAGACAGGGAGAGAGAGAAAGAGACAGACCCAGCGTTATCCCCGTAAATCTCACCTGGAGGGAGGACAGACAGAGACAGACCGTTCTCACTGTGCATTTCACATATGGAGGGAGAATAGAGAGAGACAGACATATGTCAGAGACATATGTCACTCACACTATGTATTTCACATATAGAGGGAGGACAGAGAGAAAGAGACTGTTCTCACACTGTGCATTTCACATGAGAGATATTACGCAGATAGACAGACAGGGCTGCTCTTTCAGGCATACAGACACAAAATAGGATACATTGAAATTTGTACCTAATGTTACATGTAATATTATGAAAAATATCCAGATGTAATCTTAAGGCAATGATAAAAAATTGAAATGCAGTAAAAACTGTAAAAAGAACTATTCCTAATACACTTCTGAAGTTATAAAACAAGATGGCGTTCCCACAGCACACACACACATAGACTGGGAGGGAGAAACGCACGCACACACACATCACATTCAGGAGGGCATGGATGGACAGGGAGGGAGAGACACGCACGCACACACGCACACTGAGACTGCACTGACATGCATTACAAAGTAAGCGCGCGCTAACGGGAGTGGAATGGGAGACACAAAACAAATGTAGATAAGAAAAGCGTAAATTAAAACAGTCGGACAGGGAAAAAATCGCCTCAGCTGAGGAGGGGAACGAGAGAAATGAATCATAATAATCATTAAACTATCTAGTAAAAAGCAAAAGCTACGCTATGCCACAGCGCTAAAATAAAAAATAAGAATATAAAAATCAAAAAGGGAAAAAGGTGTGTGGAGGGGGTGAGGAAACAGACGTCATATCTGACGTGGCCATGATAGCTCCGTCACATATGAGTGCTTTTATTTACTAAAGACGTAAATAATTTCCATGATGCAAAGTACTATATGGAGCACATTTTCTCTGTAAATTGATTCCTACCTTATATCGTTGTTCACGTCGAAGGAGTCAAGATGGAGAGCAGCTCTTCAAACGAGGCAACACAAAAATGTCTAATTAAAAAAGAATTATAATGGGGAAAAAAAAATGGGGAAAAAACGGATTATTTTTTCTGTCCCCCTGTCTAGTGATTAACACTTGCAGGGTTCTGAATCCGGCTCGATCGACCAATTGATGGAAATAAAATTCCGGCGACCCCAAGGATAAATTATATCTATTCTGTAATGCTAATTAGAAAGGACTGTAAATATATATATCTTCAATAACCCAGCAGGGAGACCAAATACCTTAAAAATGAGTGAAGTGCCCTTTAAATCTTGAATGACAGTCACTCTACCATAAAAAATAGAAGGATACCTTAAAAACGAATTGGAGACAGACGAAATAAAGTTCTGAGAGGAAGTTTAAGGTTTTAACTGTAATTTTTAGTAGGTAATAAAGTCAATTTACATAGAGAATGTGCTACATGGTTCAGATAATAATAATAATAGTACAATACATCACTATAATTTAGAGTATTCAATTGTTCCAATATGGATCCGAACTGCCCCTCTTCACAGCATCTTCCTGGCTTATACTGCATCTGACGTCAGTTGTTGATAAACGTTCATTGGCTGAATAGATAGTTCATTTCCGCAATGTCCCACGGTGGTGCTCGTTGTCGAGCACTCATTGGACCAGCACATGGATGATGAGACTGGTATCGTGACATCTTCCTTGGTTCCGTCATTGATGGCCATAGACCGGGAAAGCACAGAGGCTGGCGTTGCTATGGCAACCTGAAGATAACATTCTTTCCCTGATAGCTGTGAACTTCGACAGAGAGAAATGGCCTGCTATCTACTTTCTCACTAGGCATCAAGGTCAAATGCATGTAGTCTCGAATCAAAATAGACCTTTCATTATGGCAAGTTAACTTGCCTGGGGAAAGACAGTATGGAGACCGAAATAAGGAGTCAACAAGATATAAGATATAAAATCTGAATGTGGCGTCAGGAAATCCATAATATAAGTATGATAAAATAATATAAAGGATAATATAGGGCTGAGATGATTAGGCATGTGGATGGTGACATGACATAAATAGGATAAGGAGAACAACCCGGAGTAAACAGGCAGTAGGCTAAGAGTAAAATGATGATAAAAGGTAGGGCCGGGACTTTAACGCGTTAATTGAGATTAATTAACTACAGAAAAATTAACGCGTTAAAAAAATTAACGCATTTAATCGCACCTTTTTTTCCACCGCGGAACGTTTCTCACTGGGTGCGTTTCTAGTAGTACTGAATAGGCTGCGGCACGCGAGCAGCAGCAGCAGTTGTTGTTCACTCTACAGTCTACACTACAGGCTACAGCTCC
Source organism: Electrona antarctica (assembly GCF_951216825.1). NCBI lineage: Eukaryota > Metazoa > Chordata > Actinopteri > Myctophiformes > Myctophidae > Electrona > Electrona antarctica. The sequence goes on along the minus strand of NC_136805.1, from coordinate 133,587 downwards.
GTCAGAAAGCCCAAAGTCCAAACCCAAATGAATGGAATGAAGAAGCCGCTTATATCGCTCCATGGATGGGACATTTAGATGTAAAAGCTATCGGATGGACGCGTGGATAGCGGCATGGCTGTGTGCAATGAGGGAAAGGATCCATTTATGACCAACGTTAGCTTCTATGCTAGGCTTGCTAGCTGCTTCAGTTTAACATGTCTCACAGACCACCGGAGACGCGCGGTGATTTCACCACAGCACGAAGCTGTCCTCGATGCGAAACATACTGAAGTAGCAAGCGTGGGTCAGCCCCAACCTCATGTGAAATGTTTCCCCCATAATAAAGTTGTTTTTATTTGTTCTCATGCCCCGCCATGTAAAGCACATTTGAGTATTCATATACACACTGAAGACACTATATAGGCACTTGCTGCTCTTGTTTATCTGTTGGGATAAAAAAGTTGTATTGCTTAAAGGGGAATACCACTCATTTTCAACATTTTTCTATGTTGTTGTGTGCACTGGAAATAATAAAGTCACCCCATTATGTGTTGCCTATAGAACTGGAGGTCTGAAAAAAACAGTAACATTATGAAGTACATCTCAGTGACATCACAAAAATGTACTTCATAATGTTACTGTTTTTTTTTCAGACCTCCAGTTCTAGGCAACACAGAATGGGGGGGGACTTTCTTATTATATCCACACAACAACTCTAAGGTATATTAATGACAGTAAAATGTTGAAAATGAGTGGAATCCCGTAGTCACTATTCACTGGGATACCAAAAAACATTTGAAAAAAAAAGGTTTCTCACTGTTCTCGGGTTGAATATTGATATGCGATTAAAATGCGATTAATCGAGATTAATTAACTACAAAGCCTCTGATTAATTAGATTAATTTTTTTAATCGAGTCCCAGCTCTAATAAAAGGGCAAGATGACCAAATATGACCTATATGGAACACGGTCTGGGCCCAAGTTCTATATGTGTTGACCAACAGAATATGATGGAATGGCCAACTTGACATGACGTGTAAACAACATGTCAGAATTTATCTATCAACTCTCTCAGCCATAGATTGGCTTCCTGCCTGTGACTTCAGTTTAAGGCACTTTGAGTGAGATCAGGCTTGCAGAAGTTAAAGTTATATGTACAATTGTGACTAACCATGTAGTTATGCATATGCTATGATTCATAATTCACCACATAGTCAAATTAGCTGAGTGAAAATGGCTGATGTACAAAACTTGAGCGGGTAGATCTGCAATTTCCATTTATTTGTTTTGAGAATGGCTTGTAATTCGGAGTATGCAAATTGAACCACGGGTCTGTAACTCTCAGTGTACAAAGTTACGGGTCCATTTGGTGTCACAATTAAATGAAAATTGTCCCTTTCTTTTTTTTTTTAAAGGGACATTGAGTGACTGTAGTTTCTTCCAGTGGTGAATAGTATTTTTAGTAGATAACCAATAGCACAATTTGAAATTGGTGTGCTATTGCCAGAGTGTGTTTGACTGGATTGATGAATTCCTTCAATGCCCAGAATGCTTTAGTGCACTTCCCCTCCTTGTGGAGAGGGCAGAGGCTGCATGGAGGTGTGAATTTGTAGTCCAGGAAGGAAGTGGGACTACATTTTCATGACATGTTTTTGGTCATGAACATGGCATCATGACAAAAAAACATATTGCACACAAACCCCAGGAAAGTGTTTCTTGTGTCCTAAACATTAAAATAAGCTCTGGTTGCAAAAGGGGTGAAGTGGCCCTTAATCACAATTTGTGTGACAATATTAAAGTAAAAATAATGGTGACACAGCCCTGTCAGTGACTGTTATTAATACAGTAAATAATGGTGACACAGCCCTGTCAGTGACTGTTATTAATACAGTAAATAATGGTGACACAGCCCTGTCAGTGACTGTTATTAATACAGTAAAATAATGGTGACACAGCCCTGTCAGTGACTGTTATTAATACAGTAAATAATGGTGACACAGCCCTGTCAGTGACTGTTATTAATACAGTAATATAATGGTGACACAGCCCTGTCAGTGACTGTTATTAATACAGTAAAATAATGGTGACACAGCCCTGTCGGTGACTGTTATGACTTCCAAAATGTTATCTTGTAGGCCGACAACTAATTTATATATATATATAATTTTTTTCCCTGTCATTTCAGAACGTGAAGCTGACAGAGTTTGTACCTTCATACCGATGTCTTCCGCTTCTGCTGCTGCTTGCTGTTAGCAGTGAAGGTTAGTTATTCACCTTTTGATTCCTGCTGCTTGTGTAAGTGGGCTACATGCTACCATACCGTATGTTGTGTAAGTGGGCTACATGCTACCATACCGTATGTTGTGTAAGTGGGCTACATGCTACCATACCGTATGTTGTCATTCGCGCCATGTATCGTTTCACACCATTTGTATGTGTGTAATGCCAGTCCGATTATAGTGTCTCTTCACTTTCATCTTTTCTTTGCTTTTAATAAAGTTATTTATTTTTGTTGTCAGAGTTTTTAATCGCATTTCGCTTTATTTATTTTTAGAAGTAATTTCTTATTTCATTCTTCTTGCCTTTCTATTGCCCTAGTTCTTCACTAGTGGACTTTGTGTGATGTGGAGGTATTTGATTTATGTCTGGTATCATTATGGTAGCATGTAGCCTGCTTAACACTGTTTTCTAGGGGTGTATCGATATAGTAACTGAATCAAAATTTTTATTTTAATTTCAAGAATCTAAGCATATCGAAATGAAAACGACAACATTGACTATGTATCATTTTGCAATGGAAATAATCTGTATCGTTTTGATATGCAATTAATCGATTGTATCAATACTACATTTTTGTGTGGTATTTAGCAATTTTTAGAAGAAAATTAAAAATGAGTTTAATTACTTGCTTTAAAAAAATGTCAATGTATTTTAAATCATATCGCCATAATGAACAAATATCGTCCATGTATCGTTACACCCCTACTGTTTACAGCCTTCTATGCTGTAGATCTGTGCAAACTAACAGGAAGAAAATGATGGCCGATGTGTCATTTTCTTGGTTAGTGTGTGTTCTGAGTTTACTGGCTGATATTGAAGGTAAGTGGCGTAGTTTATTATCTTTGGCTGTCGGGCAGAAACCTTGTCTCTCCATAGTTCAACCTTTTTGTAAATTAACTTCCTTACTTGGTCATGCTACAGTGTCGCACACTGAAGTAGCAAAAATAGCCGATCTACAAGCTCACGATTCAATTAATTATTGAATATTTTGTTTTTATTTAATACAACATATATTGTATATGTTGTATTTTTTAATATATTGAACCGGTGATGTATCAACAAGAGCTTGTAACTAAATAACATTGAAACACAACAGCTTATTATATTAATAATATCATTAGATCACAGGTTCCTAGTAACTGTTTTGGATGTACAAGGTTTCTACCCGACCTTCATCTTTTCTCCTCTATTCTTTGCTTTAATAAAGTTATTTGTTTTTGTGGTCAGAGTTTTTAATCGCATTTTATTTTATTTTTTATAAGTAATTTCTTTCTTTCTTGCCTATCTATCGCACTGGTTCTTCACTAGTGTATGTGGTGCGTGATTCGGGTCGTGTCTCGCATACAGTTTCTCATTTGATTGGAGCTGTACACGTTTCACGTAATTTGCGTTGCGTCATTTGCCGGTAAAGCGTCATCACGTCAGTTCACATCACATATGAAGACAGGCCCGGTATGTGATGTGCATTTATGTGATTATTTCACAGCAATTGCGGATAGCTCGTCATTCACGTCGGTCGGCCTCATTTTATTTAGGTGAGGTACACTGTTGCGTTCAGAACAGGAAGTGATGTAGGTGCATCGTTCACGCCATACAAATTGTGTTTATTGCTGTTGTATGTTGTGTTCTAATGTCACCCATAGTGTTGTATGTTGTGTACTAATGTTCATTTTGTTGCTGACAAATACTGGGGCACAAAGAACATGAAGCAAAGAAGAATGCTGCTGCCATTGCATAATTTATTTAATTTATGCAATTCTTTTGAAAACACTTTCTGAATGTTTTATATTAAAATTGACTATGTAGGAAACATGGGACAACTGGCTGGGAAAAAATACTCATGCCACAAACCAAGGCCAACTGCTTGGGCAGAGACCAAGAATCTATTTTGTTCATGTTCATAAAGTGCTCCAAGTGTTTAAAGTGCAGCAGCAAACATCTAGGTCATAAGACCATTGTTGCTGCTATATTATCAGATCTAATTTGTGAGTAAAGCTTCATTATGTAAGCCCACATCACATATGAACACAGGCCCGGTATGTGATGTGTGTTTATGTCTCGTATCATTTCACATTTGTGTAAGGCTTCATCTCGTCATCCCCACATCACATAATGAGGTTAGGGTTAGCTTAGGTATGTGATGTGGATTGATGTGATGCGTCTTTATAATGTGCGAGTGAAGTTTCATTGCATCAATTCAGTTCACATCACATTATGTGGTGTGATTTATTTATGCTGCCATTTGCAGCTACAACTTCATCCTTCATGCCGGTCAGTAGGCGAGGCATTGACGATGGGCCGATGACCCAAACGTTTTCTGCTGCACTTTAAACTTTTAGCACTTTGCGGCACTTTATGAGCATGAGAAAAAATATGAAATGTTAGCTTTTGTTTCTGTATTCTCTTTTATACATTGCCTACAATGTAAATTGTGAAATGATTACCGTTATAATTGATGTGATTGCTTTTGGGCCTGTAAATTACAAAACAAAAGGCACTGGTGTGGTACTACTGGTTTACCAGAACGGGGTTCAACTCCCTGCGGTGCCCTCAATTTGTATTTACAACATGGTTCATTTTCTGCTCATTGTGTTTCCTTTAAATAGATGATAACCCCCAGGTTCTTTACTGTGTTTGTACTCTCTACAGTTAGGATGATAACCTCCAGGTTCTTTACTGTGTTTGTACTCTCTACAGTTAGGATGATAACCCCCAGGTTCTTTACTGTGTTTGTACTCCCTACAGTTAGGATGATAACCCCCAGGTTCTTTACTGTTCGTACTCTCTACAGTTAGGTTTACAAGTCTATTTAGGGACCAAGCCCGAAAGGACTCTTGGTGTGTTTTTTTTCGTCCTTTCACCAAAAAATGGCAGTTCTGGCTGAACTGTGCCGTCGGGTTGGCAATATGGTAGCCCTCTACCATAGTTTTTTGGCTCGAGATTCATGGGGAACACATCTATCACTTTGACCAGTAAGCTCCGACATTTTGAGCAGTTTAAAAAACGCTTAAACCTGCGTGACAGGTTCTACACACACTATCGACCATTATCTGAAATCCCAGTTGAACATTTGTACAAAAAATATAGCTGCAAGCAGCAATAACTGGCACTTACTTTTAACAGGCATAACTCATGTATGCCGTTCCTGATTTGGAGTATTTGGAGAGAAAAAGAAGTCACACAAATGACACTGTAATATTTGGGTTTACTATATTTACTACAAACTGTAGTTGTCAGAACCTGGAAGGACCACAGACTAGGGTTTTACATGTATAACCTGGAAGGACCACAGACTAGGGTTTTACATGTATATCATGGGTAGTCTCTCCTCCTGCTATATTAACAGCTAACTCCCCCTGTCTGTCTACAGGAGACCACATGGGTAGTCTCCCCTCCTGCTATATTAACAGCTAACTCCCCCTGTCTGTCTACAGGAGACCTCATGGGTAGTCTCCCCTCCTGCTATATTAACAGCTAACTCCCCCTGTCTGTCTACAGGAGACCTCATGGGTAGTCTCCCCTCCTGCTATATTAACAGCTAACTCCCCCTGTCTGTCTACAGGAGACCACATGGGTAGTCTCTCCTCCTGCTATATTAAGAGCTAACTCCCCAGCCCTGTCTGTCTACAGGAGACCTCATGGGTAGTCTCTCCTCCTGCTATATTAACAGCTAACTCCCCAGCCCTGTCTGTCTACAGGAGACCTCATGGGTAGTCTCTCCTCCTGCTATATTAACAGCTAACTCCCCAGCCCTGTCTGTCTACAGGAGACCTCATGGGTAGTCTCCCCTCCTGCTATATTAACAGCTAACTCCCCCTGTCTGTCTACATGAGACAACATGGGTAGTCTCTCCTCCTGCTATATTAACAGCTAACTCCCCCTCACTGTCTGTCTTCGCCGTCGGCCCAGCGAACGGCCCCGCCCGTCCCCAGGGTGCCGTGCCGCGAGACGCCGTGCTCCGATGCTGTACAAACATCCAATTTATACTGCCGTCCTACACCGCCTGAATTCAATGCAGTCAATCAGTGTCTCCGCTCATCTGCCCCACCTGCATTCATCATCAATAGTCAGAGTCCAGGCTCTTCCAGACGGTTTTAAATTAGGACCAGGATTGTAGGGATCGATGAGTTCTTTGAGATATTGTGCTGCCTGACCATTGAGAGCTTTATCGGTGAGGAGGATTTTTAACTCTATTCTGTATTTAACCAGGAGCCAGTGATGGTTCTGATCACATGGTTCTGTATTTAACCAGGAGCCAGTGATGGTTCTGATCACATGGTTCTGTATTTAACCAGGAGCCAGTGATGGTTCTGATCACATGGTTCTGTATTTAACCAGGAGCCAGTGATGGTTCTGATCACATGGTTCTGTATTTAACCAGGAGCCAGTGATGGTTCTGATCACATGGTTCTCGGACCCCTAATATAGGGCTTCCTCAGTTACTACAGAGGAGTTCCACATCTTTGTGATTGCAACTTTTTTCATTTAGTATTCATTCATTCGTTCATATCATTAATGTAATACATACATCCATCCATTTGTATTTTATGTATTTATTTTCACATTAATGGCATGAACCCTAGAATCACTATTCTGAGGGGAACATTAGCAAAACAAATCTACAAGCTCATGATTTTGGAGGATTTGAAAAAAGATGAAAATCACTCGAGACAATGGACTATTTTTTTCAAATCCTCGTTTTTCATTTTTGACCATGGGCTGTAGCCCATCTCAGACGGCATACTATATATAGCATGCCGTTTTTCATCATTTTCGAGTATTTGAAAAAATGACAAATCACTCGAGACAATGGACTATAGCCCATGGTTTCGGAGTGATTTTCGTCTTTTCCTCAAATCCTCGTTTTTCATCATTTTTGACCATGGGCTGTAGCCCATCTCAGATGGCATACTATAGCACGCCGTTTTTCATTTTTGAGGATTTGGAAAAATGACAAATCACTCGAGACAATGGACTATAGCCCATGGTCTTGGAGTGATTTTCGTCTTTTCTCAAATCCTCGTTTTTCATCATTTTTGACCATGGGCTGTAGCCCATCTCAGACGGCATACTATAGCACGCCGTTTTTCATCATTTTTGAGGATTTGGAAAAATGACGAAAATCACTTGAGACAATGGACTATAGCACATGGTCTCGGAGTGATTTTCGTCTTTTCTCAAATCCTCGTTTTTCATTTTTGACCATGGGCTGTAGCCCATCTCAGACGGCATACTATAGCACGCCGTTTTTCATTTCTGAGGATTTGGAAAAAAGTTGAAAATCACTCGAGACAATGGACTATAGCCCATGGTTTCGGAGTGGTTTTCGTATTTTTCTCAAATCCTCGTTTTTCATCATTTTTGACCATGGGCTGTAGCCCATCTCAGACGGCATACTATAGCACGCCGTTTTTCATCATTTTTGAGGATTCAGAAAAAAGGCGAAAATCACTCGAGACAATGGACTATAGCCCATGGTCTCGGAGTGATTTTCGTCTTTTTCTCAAATCCTCGTTTTTCATAATTTTTGACCATGGGCTGTAGCCCACCTCAGACGGCATACTATAGCATAAAAAGTTTAAAAGAACTCAGATCAGTATACAAGGCCGTAATACCATGATAATGTTCAATGTTCATTTAGGCTTGTTAAGCAGTCTTACAGCCTGGGGGAGAAAACTGTTCTTCAGTCTGCTTGTGTTGGCTTTGATACTCTGGTAGGCCTACCTCTTCCCCGAGGGCAGCAGTCTGAAAAAAACGGTTCTTCAGTCTGCTTGTGTTAGCTTTGATACTCTGGTACCTCTTCCCCGAGGACAGCAGCCTGACAAACTGTATAGGGGTGTGTGGGGGAAAGCGTGACGAAAAAGCGTGACGGAATTTTTTCAAATCCTCTTTTTTTCATCATTTTTGACCATGGGCTGTAGCCCATCTCAGACGGCATACTATAGCATGCCGTTTTTCATCATTTTTGAGGATTTGAAAGAGATGAAAATCACTTGAGACAATGGGCTATAGCCCATGGTCTCGGAGTGATTTTCGTCTTTTTCTCAAATCCTCGTTTTTCATCATTTTTGAGGATTTGAAAGAAAGACTAAAATCATCACGAAAATCATTTATCATTTATCATCATTTATCATTTATCATCATCTATCATCATTTATCATTTATCATCTATCATCATTTATCATTCATCATCATTTATCATCTATCATTCATCATCATTTATCATCATTTATCATCATTCATCATCATTTATCATCTATCATTCATCATCATTTATCATCTATCATTCATCATCATTCATCATCATTTATCATCTATCATTCATCATCATTCATCATCATTTATCATCTATCATTCATCATCATTTATCATCATTTATCATCATTCATCATCTATCATCATTCATCATCTATCATCATTTATCATCATTTATCATTTATCTTCATTTATCATCATTTATCATTCATCATCTATTATCATTTATCATCATTTATCATTCATCATCATTCATCATCATTTATCATTCATCTATCATCATTTATCATTTATCATCATTTATCATTCATCATCATTTATCACCATGTATCATTCATCATCATTTATCATCATTTATCATTCATCATCATTTATCATTCATCATCATTTATCATCATTTATCATCTATCATCATTCATCATCATTTATCATCATTTATCATTCATCATCATTTATCATTCATCATCATTTATCATCATTTATCATTCATCATCATTCATCATCATTTATCATCATTTATCATCTATCATCATTCATCATCATTTATCATCATTTATCATTCATCACCATGTATCATTCATCATCATTTATCATCATTTATCATTCATCATCATTTATCATTCATCATCATTTATCATCATTTATCATTCATCATCATTCATCATCATTTATCATCTATCATCATTCATCATTTATCATCATTCATCATCATTCATCATCATTTATCATCATTTATCATTTATCATTCATCATCATTCATCATCTATCATTCATCATCATTCATCATCATTTATCATCATTTATCATTCATCATCATTTATCATCATTTATCATTCATCATCATTTATCATTCATCATCATTTATCATTCATCATCATTTATCATTTATCATTCATCATCATTTATCATTCATCATCATTTATCATTCATCATCATTTATCATTCATCATTTATCATTTATCATCATTCATCATCATTTATCATCATTCATCATCATTTATCATTTATCATATCATCTATAATCATTTATCATTTATCATCTATCATTCATCATCATTCATCATCATTTATCATCTATCATTCATCATCATTCATCATCATTTATCATCATCTATCATCATTCATCATCTATCATCATTCATCATCTATCATCATTTATCATCATTTATCATTTATCTTCATTTATCATCATTTATCATTCATCATCTATTATCATTTATCATCATTTATCATTCATCATCATTCATCATCATTTATCATTCATCTATCATCATTTATCATTTATCATCATTTATCATTCATCATCATTTATCACCATGTATCATTCATCATCATTTATCATCATTTATCATTCATCATCATTTATCATTTATCATCATTTATCATTCATCATCATTTATCACCATGTATCATTCATCATCATTTATCATCATTTATCATTCATCATCATTTATCATTCATCATCATTTATCATCATTTATCATCTATCATCATTCATCATCATTTATCATCATTTATCATTCATCATCATTTATCATCATTTATCATTCATCATCATTCATCATCATTTATCATCTATCATCATTCATCATTTATCATCATTCATCATCATTCATCATCATTTATCATCATTTATCATTTATCATTCATCATCATTCATCATCTATCATTCATCATCATTCATCATCATTTATCATCATTTATCATTTATCATTCATCATCATTCATCATCTATCATTCATCATCATTCATCATCATTTATCATCATTTATCATTTATCATCATTTATCATTCATCATCATTCATCATTTATCATTTATCATTCATCATCATTTATCATCTATCATCATTCATCATCATTTATCATCATTTATCATTCATCATCTATCATTCATCATCATTTATCATCATTCATCATCATCATTTATCATCATTTATCATTCATCATCATTTATCATTCATCATCATTCATCATCATTCATCATCATTTATCATCATTTATCATTCATCATCATTTATCATCATTCATCATCATTTATCATCATTTATCATTTATCATTCATCATCATTTATCATCATTCATCATCATCATTTATCATCATTTATCATTTATCATTCATCATCATTTATCATTCATCATCATTCATCATCATTCATCATCATTTATCATCATTCATCATCATTCATCATCATTTATCATCATTCATCATCATTTATCATCATTTATCATTTATCATTCATCATCATTTATCATTCATCATCATTCATCATCATTCATCATCATTTATCATCATTTATCATCTATCATCATTCATCATCATTTATCATCATTTATCATTTATCATTCATCATCATTTATCATTCATCATCATTCATCATCATTCATCATCATTCATCATCATTTATCATCTATCATCATTCATCATCATTTATCATTCATCATCATTTATCATCATTTATCATCTATCATCATTTATCATCATTTATCATCTATCATCATTCATCATTTATCATCATTTATCATTCATCATCATTCATCATCATTCATCATCATGTATCATCATTTATCATTCATCATCATTTATCATCATTTATCATCTATCATCATTCATCATCATTTATCATCATTTATCATTCATCATCATTTATCATCTATCATCATTTATCATCATTTATCATCATTCATCATCATTTATCATCTATCATCATTTATCATCTATCATCATTCATCATCATTTATCATCATTTATCATTCATCATCATTTATCATCTATCATCATTTATCATCATTCATCATCATTTATCATCTATCATCATTTATCATCATTTATCATCATTCATCATCATTCATCATCATTTATCATCATTTATCATCATTCATCATTTATCATCATTTATCATCTATCATCATTTATCATCTATCATCATTTATCATCATTCATCATCATTCATCATCATTTATCATCATTCATCATCATTCATCATCATTTATCATTCATCATCTATCATTCATCATCATTTATCATCATTTATCATTCATCATCATTTATCATCTATCATCATTTATCATCATTCATCATCATTCATCATCATTCATCATCATTTATCATCATTTATCATCATTCATCATTTATCATTCATCATCATTTATCATTCATCATCATTCATCATCATTCATCATCATTTATCATTCATCATCTATCATTCATCATCATTTATCATCATCTATCATTCATCATTTATCATTCATCATCATTTATCATCATTTATCATTCATCATCATTTATCATTCATCATCATTTATCATTCATCATCATTTATCATTTATCATTCATCATCATTTATCATTCATCATCATTTATCATTCATCATCATTTATCATTCATCATTTATCATTTATCATCATTCATCATCATTTATCATCATTCATCATCATTTATCATTTATCATATCATCTATCATCATTTATCATCTATCATCATTTATCATTTATCATCATTCATCATCATTTATCATCATTCATCATCATTTATCATTCATCATCATTTACCATTCATCATCATTCATCATCATTTATCATTCATCATCATTTATCATTCATCATTTATCATTTATCATCATTCATCATCATTTATCATCATTTATCATCATTTATCATTTATCATCATTCATCATCATTTATCATCATTTATCATTCATCATCATTTATCATTCATCATTTATCATTTATCATCATTCATCATCATTTATCATCATTTATCATCATTTATCATTCATCATCATTCATCATCATTTATCATTCATCATCATTTATCATTTATCATCATTCATCATCATTTATCATCATTTATCATTTATCATTTATCATCATTCATCATCATTTATCATTCATCATCATTTATCATTCATCATCATTTATCATTTATCATCATTTATCATCATTCATCATCATTTATCATTTATCATCATTTATAATTTATCATCATTTATCATCATTTATCATTTATCATCATCTATCATTCATCATCATTCATCATTTATCATCATTTATCATTTATCATCATGTATCATTCATCATCATTCATCATCATTTATCATCATTTATCATTTATCATTTATCATCATTCATCATCATTTATCATCATTTATCATTTATCATCATCTATCATTCATCATCATGTATCATAATTTATCATTCATCATCATTTATCATCATTCATCATCATTTATCATTCATCATCATTAATCATCATTTATCATTCATCATCATTTATCATCTATCATCATTTATCATTCATCATCATTTATCATCATTCATCATCATTTATCATCTATCATCATTTATCATTCATCATCATTTATCATCATTCATCATCATTTATCATTCATCATCATTCATCATCATTTATCATTTATCATCATTTATCATCATTTATCATCATTTATCATTCATCATCATTCATCATCATTTATCATTTATCATCATTTATCATCATTTATCATCATTCATCATCATTTATCATCTATCATCATCTATCATCATTCATCATCATTTATCATCTATCATCATTTATCATCTATCATCATTTATCATTCATCATCATTTATCATCTATCATCATTTATCATTCATCATCATTTATCATCTATCATCATTTATCATTCATCATCATTTATCATCATTCATCATCATTTATCATCTATCATCATTTATCATTCATCATCATTTATCATCATTCATCATCATTTATCATTCATCATCATTCATCATCATTTATCATTTATCATCATTTATCATCATTTATCATCATTTATCATTCATCATCATTCATCATCATTTATCATTTATCATCATTTATCATCATCTATCATCATTCATCATCATCTATCATCATTTATCATCATTTATCATCTATCATCATTTATCATCTATCATCATTTATCATCTATCATCATTTATCATCTATCATCATTTATCATCTATCATCATTTATCATCATTTATCATCTATCATCATTTATCATCTATCATCATTCATCACCATTTATCATTCATCATCATTTATCATCATTTATCATTTATCATCATTTATCATCATCTATCATCATTCATCATCATCTATCATCATCTATCATCATTTATCATCTATCATCATTTATCATCATTCATCATCATTTATCATCTATCATCATTTATCATCTATCATCATTTATCATCTATCATCATTTATCATCATTTATCATCTATCATCATTTATCATCTATCATCATTCATCACCATTTATCATTCATCATCATTTATCATCTATCATCATTCATCATCATTCATCATCATTTATCATTCATCATTTATCATTCATCATCATTCATCATTTATCATTCATCATTTATCATAATTTATCATTCGTCATCATTTATCATCATTTATCATCATTTATCATTCATCATCATTTATCATCATTTATCATTTATCATCATTTATCATCATTTACCATTCATCATCATTTATCATTCATTCATCATTTATCATTTATCATCATTTATCATTCATCATCATTTATCATTCATCATCATTTATCATTCATCATCATTTATCATCATTTATCATTCATCATCATTTATCATTCATCATAATTTATCATTCATCATCATTTATCATTCATCATCATTTATCATTCATCATCATTTATCATCATTTATCATTCATCATCATTTATCATCTATCTATCATTTATCATCATTTATCATGTATCATCATTTATCATCTATCATCATTTATCATCATTCCTCATCTATCATTTATCATCATTTATCATTTATCATCATTTATCATCATTTAATGGACCTGTAAATTACAACAAAACAAACTAAGGCACTGGTGTGGTACTCCTGGTTTACCAGAACGGGGTTCAAGTCCCTGCAGTGCTCGGCTCAATTTGTTGTATTTGCATGGTTTATTTTAATTTTCTGCTCATTGTGTTGCCTTTTCATAGATGATAACCCCCAGGTTCTCTGTGTGTACTCCCTACAGTTAGGATGATAACCCCCAGGTTCTCTGTTTGTACTCCCTACAGTTAGGATGATAACCCCCAGGTTCTCTGTGTGTACTCCCTACAGTTAGGATGATAACCCCCAGGTTCTCTGTGTGTACTCCCTACAGTTAGGATGATAACCCCCAGGTTCTCTGTGTGTACTCCCTACAGTTAGGATGATAACCCCCAGGTTCTCTGTGTGTACTCCCTGCAGTTAGGATGATAACCCCCAGGTTCTCTGTGTGTACTCCCTACAGTTAGGATGATAACCCCCAGGTTCTCTGTGTGTACTCCCTACAGTTAGGATGATAACCCCCAGGTTCTCTGTGTGTACTCCCTACAGTTAGGATGATAACCCCCATGTTCTCTGTGTGTACTCCCTACAGTTAGGCTACCAAGTCTATTTATTACTTATGATTTATGTTCACTCTGAGACTATGGACTATAGCCTTTCGCTATAGTCCATTGTCGAGTGATTTTCGCTTTTTTTTTTAAATCCTCCGAAATCGTAAAAAACGACATACTATAGTATGCCCTCTGACACTATGGACTATAGATTACCTTTACCAGTATAAATGACCTTGACCAGTATAAATGACCTTCACCAGTATAAACCTTCACCATTCATCATTTTTGAGGATTTGAAAAAAAAGACGAAAATCACTCGACAATGGACTATAGCCCATGGTCTCGAGTGATATTCGTCTTTTTTTCAAATCCTCGTTTTTCATGATTTTTGACCATGGGCTGTAGCCCATCTCAGACGGCCTACTATAGCATGCCGTTTTTCATCATTTTTGAGGATTTGAAAAAAAGACGAAAATCACTCGAGACAATGGACTATAGCCCATGGTCTCGGAGTGATTTTTGTCTTTTTTTCAAATCCTCGTTTTTCATTATTTTTGACCATGGGCTGTAGCCCATCTCAGACGGCATACTATAGCATGCTGTTTTTCATCATTTTTGAGGATTTGAAAAAAAGACGAAAATCACTCGAGACAATGGACTATAGCCCATGGTCTCGGAGTGATTTTCGTCTTCATTTATCATTCATCATCATTTATCATCATTTATCATTCATCATCATTTATCATCTATCATCATTTATCATTTATCATTTATCATCATTTATCATGTATCATCATTTATCATCATTTATCATGTATCATCATTTATCATCTATCATCATTTATCATCATTCCTCATCTATCATTTATCATCATTTATCATTTATCATCATTTATCATCATTTAATGGACCTGTAAATTACAACAAAACAAACTAAGGCACTGGTGTGGTACTCCTGGTTTACCAGAACGGGGTTCAAGTCCCTGCAGTGCTCGGCTCAATTTTTTTGTATTTGCATGGTTTATTTTAATTTTCTGCTCATTGTGTTGCCTTTTCATAGATGATAACCCCCAGGTTCTCTGTGTGTACTCCCTACAGTTAGGCTACCAAGTCTATTTATTACTTATGATTTATGTTCACTCTGAGACTATGGACTATAGCCTTTCGCTTTAGTCCATTGTCGAGTGATTTTCGCTTTTTTTTTAAAATCCTCCGAAATCGTAAAAAACGACATACAGTATGCCCTCCGACACTATGGACTATAGATTACCTTTACCAGTATAAATGACCTTGACCAGTATAAATGACCTTCACAGTATAAACCTTCACCATTCATCATTTTTGAGGATTTGACAAAAAGACGAAAATCACTCGACAATGGACTATAGCCCATGGTCTCGGAGTGATATTCGTCTTTTTTTCAAATCCTCTTTTTTCATTATTTTTGACCATGGGCTGTAGCCCATCTCAGACGGCATACTATAGCATGCTGTTTTTCATCATTTTTGAGGATTTGAAAAAAAGACGAAAATCACTCGAGACAATGGACTATAGCCCATGGTCTCGGAGTGATTTTCGTCTTATTTTCAAATCCTCGTAGTCCTAGTAAATGACCTTGACCAGTATAAATTACCTTGACCAGTATAGATTACCTTGACCAGTATAGATGACCTTGACCAGTATAAATGACCTTGACCAGTATAAATGACCTTCATAAGACTCGTACATGACCTTCACCAGTATACATGACCTTGACCAGTATAAATGACCTTCACCATTTTCATCATTTTTGAGGATTTGAAAAAAAGACGAAAATCACTCGAGACAATGGACAATCCTCGTTTTTCTAGTAAGACTAGTAAATTACCTTGACAAGTATAAATGACCTTCATAAGACTAGTAAATTACCTTGACCAGTATAAATGACCTTGACCAGTATAGATTACCTTGACCAGTATAAATGACCTTCATAAGACTAGTAAATGACCTTGACCAGTATAAATGACCTTGACCAGTATAGATTACCTTTACCAGTATAAATGACCTTGACCAGTATAAATGACCTTCATAAGACTCGTACATGACCTTCACCAGTATAAACCTTCACCATTCATCATTTTTGAGGATTTGAAAAAAAGACGAAAATCACTCGACAATGGACTATAGCCCATGGTCTCGGAGTGATATTCGTCTTTTTTTCAAATCCTCGTTTTTCATTATTTTTGACCATGGGCTGTAGCCCATCTCAGACGGCATACTATAGCATGCTGTTTTTCATCATTTTTGAGGATTTGAAAAAAAGACGAAAATCACTCGAGACAATGGACTATAGCCCATGGTCTCGGAGTGATTTTCGTCTTATTTTCAAATCCTCGTAGTCCTAGTAAATGACCTTGACCAGTATAAATTACCTTGACCAGTATAGATTACCTTGACCAGTATAGATGACCTTGACCAGTATAAATGACCTTGACCAGTATAAATGACCTTCATAAGACTCGTACATGACCTTCACCAGTATACATGACCTTGACCAGTATAAATGACCTTCACCATTTTCATCATTTTTGAGGATTTGAAAAAAAGACGAAAATCACTCGAGACAATGGACAATCCTCGTTTTTCTAGTAAGACTAGTAAATTACCTTGACAAGTATAAATGACCTTCATAAGACTAGTAAATTACCTTGACCAGTATAAATGACCTTGACCAGTATAGATTACCTTGACCAGTATAAATGACCTTCATAAGACTAGTAAATGACCTTGACCAGTATAAATGACCTTGACCAGTATAGATTACCTTTACCAGTATAAATGACCTTGACCAGTATAAATGACCTTCATAAGACTCGTACATGACCTTCACCAGTATAAACCTTCACCATTCATCATTTTTGAGGATTTGAAAAAAAGACGAAAATCACTCGACAATGGACTATAGCCCATGGTCTCGGAGTGATATTCGTCTTTTTTTCAAATCCTCGTTTTTCATTATTTTTGACCATGGGCTGTAGCCCATCTCAGACGGCATACTATAGCATGCTGTTTTTCATCATTTTTGAGGATTTGAAAAAAAGACGAAAATCACTCGAGACAATGGACTATAGCCCATGGTCTCGGAGTGATTTTCGTCTTATTTTCAAATCCTCGTTTTTCATCATTTTTGACCATGGGTTGTAGCCCATCTCAGACGGCATACTATAGCATGCTGTTTTTCATCATTTTTGAGGATTTGAAAAAAAGACGAAAATCACTCGAGACAATGGACTATAGCCCATGGTCTCAGAGTGATTTTCGTCTTTTTTTCAAATCCTCGTTTTTCATCATTTTTGACCATGGGCTGTAGCCCATCTCAGACGGCATGCTATAGCATGCCGTTTTTCATCATTTTTGAGGATTTGAAAAAAAGACGAAAATCACTCGAGACAATGGACTATAGCCCATGGTCTCGGAGTGATTTTCGTCTTATTTTCAAATCCTCGTAGTCCTAGTAAATGACCTTGACCAGTATAAATTACCTTGACCAGTATAGATTACCTTGACCAGTATAGATGACCTTGACCAGTATAAATGACCTTCATAAGACTCGTACATGACCTTCACCAGTATAAATGACCTTGACCAGTATAAATAACCTTCACCATTTTCATCATTTTTGAGGATTTGAAAAAAAGACGAAAATCACTCGAGACAATGGACAATCCTCGTTTTTCTAGTAAGACTAGTAAATGACCTTGACAAGTATAAATGACCTTCATAAGACTAGTAAATGACCTTGACCAGTATAAATGACCTTGACCAGTATAGATTACCTTGACCAGTATAGATGACCTTGACCAGTATAAATGACCTTCATAAGACTAGTAAATGACCTTGACCAGTATAAATGACCTTGACCAGTATAGATTACCTTTACCAGTATAAATGACCTTGACCAGTATAAATGACCTTCATAAGACTCGTACATGACCTTCACCAGTATAAACCTTCACCATTCATCATTTTTGAGGATTTGAAAAAAAGACGAAAATCACTCGACAATGGACTATAGCCCATGGTCTCGGAGTGATATTCGTCTTTTTTTCAAATCCTCGTTTTTCATTATTTTTGACCATGGGCTGTAGCCCATCTCAGACGGCATACTATAGCATGCTGTTTTTCATCATTTTTGAGGATTTGAAAAAAAGACGAAAATCACTCGAGACAATGGACTATAGCCCATGGTCTCGGAGTGATTTTCGTCTTATTTTCAAATCCTCGTTTTTCATAATTTTTGACCATGGGTTGTAGCCCATCTCAGACGGCATACTATAGCATGCTGTTTTTCATCATTTTTGAGGATTTGAAAAAAAGACGAAAATCACTCGAGACAATGGATTATAGCCCATGGTCTCAGAGTGATTTTCGTATTTTTTTCAAATCCTCGTTTTTCATCATTTTTGACCATGGGCTGTAGCCCATCTCAGACGGCATACTATAGCATTCAGTTTTTCATCATTTTTGAGGATTTGAAAAAAAGACGAAAATCACTCGAGACAATGGACTATAGCCCATGGTCTCGGAGTGATTTTCGTCTTTTTTTCAAATCCTCGTTTTTCATCATTTTTGACCATGGGCTGTAGCCCATCTCAGACGGCATACTATAGCATGCCGTTTTTCATCATTTTTGAGGATTTGAAAAAAAGACGAAAATCACTCGAGACAATGGACTATAGCCCATGGTCTCGGAGTGATTTTCGTCTTTTTTTCAAATACTCGTTTTTCATCATTTTTGACCATGGGCTGTAGCCCATCTCAGACGGCATGCTATAGCATGCCGTTTTTCATCATTTTTGAGGATTTGAAAAAAAGACGAAAATCACTCGAGACAATGGACTATAGCCCATGGTCTCGGAGTGATTTTCGTCTTATTTTCAAATCCTCGTAGTCCTAGTAAATGACCTTGACCAGTATAAATTACCTTGACCAGTATAGATGACCTTGACCAGTATAAATGACCTTGACCAGTATAAATGACCGTGACCAGTATAAATGACCTTCATAAGACTCGTACATGACCTTCACCAGTATAAATGACCTTGACCAGTATAAATTACCTTCACCATTTTCATAATTTTTGAGTATTTGAAAAAAAGACGAAAATCACTCGAGACAATGGACAATCCTCGTTTTTCTAGTAAGACTAGTAAATGACCTTGACAAGTATAAATTACCTTCATAAGACTAGTAAATGACCTTGACCAGTATAAATGACCTTGACCAGTATAGATTACCTTGACCAGTATAGATGACCTTGACCAGTATAAATGACCTTCATAAGACTAGTAAATGACCTTGACCAGTATAAATGACCTTGACCAGTATAGATTACCTTTACCAGTATAAATGACCTTGACCAGTATAAATGACCTTCATAAGACTCGTACATGACCTTCACCAGTATAAACCTTCACCATTCATCATTTTTGAGGATTTGAAAAAAAGACGAAAATCACTCGAGACAATGGACTATAGCCCATGGTCTCGGAGTGATATTCGTCTTTTTTTCAAATCCTCGTTTTTCATTATTTTTGACCATGGGCTGTAGCCCATCTCAGACGGCATACTATAGCATGCTGTTTTTCATCATTTTTGAGGATTTGAAAAAAAGACGAAAATCACTCGAGACAATGGACTATAGCCCATGGTCTCGGAGTGATTTTCGTCTTATTTTCAAATCCTCGTTTTTCATCATTTTTGACCATGGGTTGTAGCCCATCTCAGACGGCATACTATAGCATGCTGTTTTTCATCATTTTTGAGGATTTGAAAAAAAGACGAAAATCACTCGAGACAATGGACTATAGCCCATGGTCTCGGAGTGATTTTCGTCTTTTTTTCAAATCCTCGTTTTTCATAATTTTTGACCATGGGTTGTAGCCCATCTCAGACGGCATACTATAGCATGCTGTTTTTCATCATTTTTGAGGATTTGAAAAAAAGACGAAAATCACTCGAGACAATGGATTATAGCCCATGGTCTCAGAGTGATTTTCGTATTTTTTTCAAATCCTCGTTTTTCATCATTTTTGACCATGGGCTGTAGCCCATCTCAGACGGCATACTATAGCATTCAGTTTTTCATCATTTTTGAGGATTTGAAAAAAAGACGAAAATCACTCGAGACAATGGACTATAGCCCATGGTCTCGGAGTGATTTTCGTCTTATTTTCAAATCCTCGTTTTTCATCATTTTTGACCATGGGCTGTAGCCCATCTCAGACGGCATACTATAGCATGCCGTTTTTCATCATTTTTGAGGATTTGAAAAAAAGACGAAAATCACTCGAGACAATGGACTATAGCCCATGGTCTCGGAGTGATTTTCGTCTTTTTTTCAAATACTCGTTTTTCATCATTTTTGACCATGGGCTGTAGCCCATCTCAGACGGCATGCTATAGCATGCCGTTTTTCATCATTTTTGAGGATTTGAAAAAAAGACGAAAATCACTCGAGACAATGGACTATAGTCCATTGTCTCGAGTGATTTTCGTCTTATTTTCAAATCCTCGTAGTCCTAGTAAATGACCTTGACCAGTATAAATTACCTTGACCAGTATAGATGACCTTGACCAGTATAAATGACCTTGACCAGTATAAATGACCGTGACCAGTATAAATGACCTTCATAAGACTCGTACATGACCTTCACCAGTATAAATGACCTTGACCAGTATAAATTACCTTCACCATTTTCATAATTTTTGAGTATTTGAAAAAAAGACGAAAATCACTCGAGACAATGGACAATCCTCGTTTTTCTAGTAAGACTAGTAAATGACCTTGACAAGTATAAATTACCTTCATAAGACTAGTAAATGACCTTGACCAGTATAAATGACCTTGACCAGTATAGATTACCTTGACCAGTATAGATGACCTTGACCAGTATAAATGACCTTCATAAGACTAGTAAATGACCTTGACCAGTATAAATGACCTTGACCAGTATAGATTACCTTTACCAGTATAAATGACCTTGACCAGTATAAATGACCTTCATAAGACTCGTACATGACCTTCACCAGTATAAACCTTCACCATTCATCATTTTTGAGGATTTGAAAAAAAGACGAAAATCACTCGAGACAATGGACTATAGCCCATGGTCTCGGAGTGATATTCGTCTTTTTTTCAAATCCTCGTTTTTCATTATTTTTGACCATGGGCTGTAGCCCATCTCAGACGGCATACTATAGCATGCTGTTTTTCATCATTTTTGAGGATTTGAAAAAAAGACGAAAATCACTCGAGACAATGGACTATAGCCCATGGTCTCGGAGTGATTTTCGTCTTATTTTCAAATCCTAAGTTTTTCATCATTTTTGACCATGGGTTGTAGCCCATCTCAGACGGCATACTATAGCATGCTGTTTTTCATCATTTTTGAGGATTTGAAAAAAAGACGAAAATCACTCGAGACAATGGACTATAGCCCATGGTCTCAGAGTGATTTTCGTCTTTTTTTCAAATCCTCGTTTTTCATCATTTTTGACCATGGGCTGTAGCCCATCTCAGACGGCATACTATAGCATTCAGTTTTTCATCATTTTTGAGGATTTGAAAAAAAGACGAAAATCACTCGAGACAATGGACTATAGCCCATGGTCTCGGAGTGATTTTCGTCTTATTTTCAAATCCTCGTTTTTCATCATTTTTGACCATGGGCTGTAGCCCATCTCAGACGGCATACTATAGCATGCCGTTTTTCATCATTTTTGAGGATTTGAAAAAAAGACGAAAATCACTCGAGACAATGGACTATAGCCCATGGTCTCGGAGTGATTTTCGTCTTTTTTTCAAATACTCGTTTTTCATCATTTTTGACCATGGGCTGTAGCCCATCTCAGACGGCATGCTATAGCATGCCGTTTTTCATCATTTTTGAGGATTTGAAAAAAAGACGAAAATCACTCGAGACAATGGACTATAGCCCATGGTCTCGGAGTGATTTTCGTCTTATTTTCAAATCCTCGTAGTCCTAGTAAATGACCTTGACCAGTATAAATTACCTTGACCAGTATAGATGACCTTGACCAGTATAAATGACCTTGACCAGTATAAATGACCGTAACCAGTATAAATGACCTTCATAAGACTCGTACATGACCTTCACCAGTATAAATGACCTTGACCAGTATAAATTACCTTCACCATTTTCATAATTTTTGAGTATTTGAAAAAAAGACGAAAATCACTCGAGACAATGGACAATCCTCGTTTTTCTAGTAAGACTAGTAAATGACCTTGACAAGTATAAATTACCTTCATAAGACTAGTAAATGACCTTGACCAGTATAAATGACCTTGACCAGTATAGATTACCTTGACCAGTATAGATGACCTTGACCAGTATAAATGACCTTCATAAGACTAGTAAATGACCTTGACCAGTATAAATGACCTTGACCAGTATAGATTACCTTTACCAGTATAAATGACCTTGACCAGTATAAATGACCTTCATAAGACTCGTACATGACCTTCACCAGTATAAACCTTCACCATTCATCATTTTTGAGGATTTGAAAAAAAGACGAAAATCACTCGAGACAATGGACTATAGCCCATGGTCTCGGAGTGATATTCGTCTTTTTTTCAAATCCTCGTTTTTCATTATTTTTGACCATGGGCTGTAGCCCATCTCAGACGGCATACTATAGCATGCTGTTTTTCATCATTTTTGAGGATTTGAAAAAAAGACGAAAATCACTCGAGACAATGGACTATAGCCCATGGTCTCGGAGTGATTTTCGTCTTATTTTCAAATCCTAAGTTTTTCATCATTTTTGACCATGGGTTGTAGCCCATCTCAGACGGCATACTATAGCATGCTGTTTTTCATCATTTTTGAGGATTTGAAAAAAAGACGAAAATCACTCGAGACAATGGACTATAGCCCATGGTCTCAGAGTGATTTTCGTCTTTTTTTCAAATCCTCGTTTTTCATCATTTTTGACCATGGGCTGTAGCCCATCTCAGACGGCATACTATAGCATTCAGTTTTTCATCATTTTTGAGGATTTGAAAAAAAGACGAAAATCACTCGAGACAATGGACTATAGCCCATGGTCTCGGAGTGATTTTCGTCTTTTTTTCAAATCCTCGTTTTTCATCATTTTTGACCATGGGCTGTAGCCCATCTCAGACGGCATACTATAGCATGCCGTTTTTCAACATTTTTGAGGATTTGAAAAAAAGACGAAAATCACTCGAGACAATGGACTATAGCCCATGGTCTCGGAGTGATTTTCGTCTTTTTTTCAAAACCTCGTTTTTCATCATTTTTGACCATGGGCTGTAGCCCATCTCAGACGGCATACTATAGCATGCCGTTTTTCATCATTTTTGAGGATTTGAAAAAAAGACGAAAATCACTCGAGACAATGGACTATAGCCCATGGTCTCGGAGTGATTTTCGTCTTATTTTCAAATCCTCGTTTTTCATCATTTTTGACCATGGGTTGTAGCCCATCTCAGACGGCATACTATAGCATTCAGTTTTTCATCATTTTTGAAGATTTGAAAAAAAGACGAAAATCACTCGAGACAATGGACTATAGCCCATGGTCTCGGAGTGATTTTCGTCTCATTTTCAAATCCTCGTTTTTCATCATTTTTGACCATGGGCTGTAGCCCATCTCAGACGGCATACTATAGCATGCCGTTTTTCATCATTTTTAAGGATTTGAAAAAAAGACGAAAATCACTCGAGACAATGGACTATAGCCCATGGTCTCGGAGTGATTTTCGTCTCATTTTCAAATCCTCGTTTTTCATCATTTTTGACCATGGGCTGTAGCCCATCTCAGACGGCATACTATAGCATGCCGTTTTTCATCATTTTTGAGGATTTGAAAAAAAGACGAAAATCACTCGAGACAATGGACTATAGCCCATGGTCTCGGAGTGATTTTCGTCTTATTTTCAAATCCTAAGTTTTTCATCATTTTTGACCATGGGTTGTAGCCCATCTCAGACGGCATACTATAGCATGCTGTTTTTCATCATTTTTGAGGATTTGAAAAAAAGACGAAAATCACTCGAGACAATGGACTATAGCCCATGGTCTCAGAGTGATTTTCGTCTTTTTTTCAAATCCTCGTTTTTCATCATTTTTGACCATGGGCTGTAGCCCATCTCAGACGGCATACTATAGCATTCAGTTTTTCATCATTTTTGAGGATTTGAAAAAAAGACGAAAATCACTCGAGACAATGGACTATAGCCCATGGTCTCGGAGTGATTTTCGTCTTATTTTCAAATCCTCGTTTTTCATCATTTTTGACCATGGGCTGTAGCCCATCTCAGACGGCATACTATAGCATGCCGTTTTTTCATCATTTTTGAGGATTTGAAAAAAAAGACGAAAATCACTCGAGACAATGGACTATAGCCCATGGTCTCGGAGTGATTTTCGTCTTTTTTTCAAATCCTCGTTTTTCATCATTTTTGACCATGGGCTGTAGCCCATCTCAGACGGCATACTATAGCATGCCGTTTTTCATCATTTTTGAGGATTTGAAAAAAAGACGAAAATCACTCGAGACAATGGACTATAGCCCATGGTCTCGGAGTGATTTTCGTCTTTTTTTCAAATCCTCGTTTTTCATCATTTTTGACCATGGGCTGTAGCCCATCTCAGACGGCATACTATAGCATGCCGTTTTTCATCATTTTTGAGGATTTGAAAAAAAGACGAAAATCACTCGAGACAATGGACTATAGCCCATGGTCTCGGAGTGATTTTCGTCTTATTTTCAAATCCTCGTTTTTCATCATTTTTGACCATGGGTTGTAGCCCATCTCAGACGGCATACTATAGCATTCAGTTTTTCATCATTTTTGAAGATTTGAAAAAAAGACGAAAATCACTCGAGACAATGGACTATAGCCCATGGTCTCGGAGTGATTTTCGTCTCATTTTCAAATCCTCGTTTTTCAACATTTTTGACCATGGGCTGTAGCCCATCTCAGACGGCATACTATAGCATGCCGTTTTTCATCATTTTTAAGGATTTGAAAAAAAGACGAAAATCACTCGAGACAATGGACTATAGCCCATGGTCTCGGAGTGATTTTCGTCTTTTTTCAAATCCTCGTTTTTCATCATTTTTGACCATGGGCTGTAGCCCATCTCAGACGGCATACTATAGCATGCCGTTTTTCATCATTTTTGAGGATTTAAAAAAAAGACGAAAATCACTCGAGACAATGGACTATAGCCCATGGTCTCGGAGTGATTTTCGTCTTTTTTTCAAATCCTCGTTTTTCATCATTTTTGACCATGGGCTGTAGCCCATCTCAGACGGCATACTATAGCATGCCGTTTTTCATCATTTTTGAGGATTTGAAAAAAAGACGAAAATCACTCGAGACAATGGACTATAGCCCATGGTCTCGGAGTGATTTTCGTCTCATTTTCAAATCCTCGTTTTTCATCATTTTTGACCATGGGCTGTAGCCCATCTCAGACGGCATACTATAGCATGCCGTTTTTCATCATTTTTAAGGATTTGAAAAAAAGACGAAAATCACTCGAGACAATGGACTATAGCCCATGGTCTCGGAGTGATTTTCGTCTTTTTTCAAATCCTCGTTTTTCATCATTTTTG
Source organism: Electrona antarctica (assembly GCF_951216825.1). Taxonomy (NCBI): domain Eukaryota; kingdom Metazoa; phylum Chordata; class Actinopteri; order Myctophiformes; family Myctophidae; genus Electrona; species Electrona antarctica. Next base: position 107,034 of record NC_136805.1, on the reverse strand, counting down.
ACCATGGGCTGTAGCCCATCTCAGACGGCATACTATAGCATGCCGTTTTTCATCATTTTTGAGGATTTTAAAAAAAGACGAAAATCACTCGAGACAATGGACTATAGCCCATGGTCTCGGAGTGATTTTCGTCTTATTTTCAAATCCTCGTTTTTCATCATTTTTGACCATGGGCTGTAGCCCATCTCAGACGGCATACTATAGCATGCTGTTTTTCATCATTTTTGAGGATTTGAAAAAAAGACAAAAATCACTCGAGACAATGGACTATAGCCCATGGTCTCGGAGTGATTTTCGTCTTTTTTCAAATCCTCGTTTTTCATCATTTTTGACCATGGGCTGTAGCCCATCTCAGACGGCATACTATAGCATGCCGTTTTTCATCATTTTTGAGGATTTTAAAAAAAGACGAAAATCACTCGAGACAATGGACTATAGCCCATGGTCTCGGAGTGATTTTCGTCTTATTTTCAAATCCTCGTTTTTCATCATTTTTGACCATGGGCTGTAGCCCATCTCAGACGGCATACTATAGCATTCCGTTTTTCATCATTTTTGAGGATTTGAAAAAAAGACGAAAATCACTCGAGACAATGGACTATAGCCCATGGTCTCGGAGTGATTTTCGTCTTTTTTTCAAATCCTCGTTTTTCATCATTTTTGACCATGGGCTGTAGCCCATCTCAGACGGCATACTATAGCATGCTGTTTTTCATCATTTTTGAGGATTTGAAAAAAAGACGAAAATCACTCGAGACAATGGACTATAGCCCATGGTCTCAGAGTGATTTTCGTCTTTTTTTCAAATCCTCGTTTTTCATCATTTTTGACCATGGGCTGTAGCCCATCTCAGACGGCATACTATAGCATTCAGTTTTTCATCATTTTTGAGGATTTGAAAAAAAGACGAAAATCACTCGAGACAATGGACTATAGCCCATGGTCTCGGAGTGATTTTCGTCTTATTTTCAAATCCTCGTTTTTCATCATTTTTGACCATGGGCTGTAGCCCATCTCAGACGGCATACTATAGCATGCCGTTTTTTCATCATTTTTGAGGATTTGAAAAAAAAGACGAAAATCACTCGAGACAATGGACTATAGCCCATGGTCTCGGAGTGATTTTCGTCTTTTTTTCAAATCCTCGTTTTTCATCATTTTTGACCATGGGCTGTAGCCCATCTCAGACGGCATACTATAGCATGCCGTTTTTCATCATTTTTGAGGATTTGAAAAAAAGACGAAAATCACTCGAGACAATGGACTATAGCCCATGGTCTCGGAGTGATTTTCGTCTTTTTTTCAAATCCTCGTTTTTCATCATTTTTGACCATGGGCTGTAGCCCATCTCAGACGGCATACTATAGCATGCCGTTTTTCATCATTTTTGAGGATTTGAAAAAAAGACGAAAATCACTCGAGACAATGGACTATAGCCCATGGTCTCGGAGTGATTTTCGTCTTATTTTCAAATCCTCGTTTTTCATCATTTTTGACCATGGGTTGTAGCCCATCTCAGACGGCATACTATAGCATTCAGTTTTTCATCATTTTTGAAGATTTGAAAAAAAGACGAAAATCACTCGAGACAATGGACTATAGCCCATGGTCTCGGAGTAATTTTCGTCTCATTTTCAAATCCTCGTTTTTCATCATTTTTGACCATGGGCTGTAGCCCATCTCAGACGGCATACTATAGCATGCCGTTTTTCATCATTTTTGAGGATTTGAAAAAAAGACGAAAATCACTCGAGACAATGGACTATAGCCCATGGTCTCGGAGTGATTTTCGTCTCATTTTCAAATCCTCGTTTTTCATCATTTTTGACCATGGGCTGTAGCCCATCTCAGACGGCATACTATAGCATGCCGTTTTTCATCATTTTTAAGGATTTGAAAAAAAGACGAAAATCACTCGAGACAATGGACTATAGCCCATGGTCTCGGAGTGATTTTCGACTTTTTTCAAATCCTCGTTTTTCATCATTTTTGACCATGGGCTGTAGCCCATCTCAGACGGCATACTATAGCATGCCGTTTTTCATCATTTTTGAGGATTTAAAAAAAAGACGAAAATCACTCGAGACAATGGACTATAGCCCATGGTCTCGGAGTGATTTTCGTCTTTTTTTCAAATCCTCGTTTTTCATCATTTTTGACCATGGGCTGTAGCCCATCTCAGACGGCATACTATAGCATGCCGTTTTTCATCATTTTTGAGGATTTGAAAAAAAGACGAAAATCACTCGAGACAATGGACTATAGCCCATGGTCTCGGAGTGATATTCGTCTTTTTTTCAAATCCTCGTTTTTCATTATTTTTGACCATGGGCTGTAGCCCATCTCAGACGGCATACTATAGCATGCTGTTTTTCATCATTTTTGAGGATTTGAAAAAAAGACGAAAATCACTCGAGACAATGGATTATAGCCCATGGTCTCAGAGTGATTTTCGTCTTATTTTCAAATCCTAAGTTTTTCATCATTTTTGACCATGGGTTGTAGCCCATCTCAGACGGCATACTATAGCATGCTGTTTTTCATCATTTTTGAGGATTTGAAAAAAAGACGAAAATCACTCGAGACAATGGACTATAGCCCATGGTCTCAGAGTGATTTTCGTCTTTTTTTCAAATCCTCGTTTTTCATCATTTTTGACCATGGGCTGTAGCCCATCTCAGACGGCATACTATAGCATGCCGTTTTTTCATCATTTTTGAGGATTTGAAAAAAAAGACGAAAATCACTCGAGACAATGGACTATAGCCCATGGTCTCGGAGTGATTTTCGTCTTTTTTTCAAATCCTCGTTTTTCATCATTTTTGACCATGGGCTGTAGCCCATCTCAGACGGCATACTATAGCATGCCGTTTTTCATCATTTTTGAGGATTTGAAAAAAAGACGAAAATCACTCGAGACAATGGACTATAGCCCATGGTCTCGGAGTGATTTTCGTCTTTTTTTCAAATCCTCGTTTTTCATCATTTTTGACCATGGGCTGTAGCCCATCTCAGACGGCATACTATAGCATGCCGTTTTTCATCATTTTTGAGGATTTGAAAAAAAGACGAAAATCACTCGAGACAATGGACTATAGCCCATGGTCTCGGAGTGATTTTCGTCTTATTTTCAAATCCTCGTTTTTCATCATTTTTGACCATGGGTTGTAGCCCATCTCAGACGGCATACTATAGCATTCAGTTTTTCATCATTTTTGAAGATTTGAAAAAAAGACGAAAATCACTCGAGACAATGGACTATAGCCCATGGTCTCGGAGTGATTTTCGTCTCATTTTCAAATCCTCGTTTTTCATCATTTTTGACCATGGGCTGTAGCCCATCTCAGACGGCATACTATAGCATGCCGTTTTTCATCATTTTTAAGGATTTGAAAAAAAGACGAAAATCACTCGAGACAATGGACTATAGCCCATGGTCTCGGAGTGATTTTCGTCTCATTTTCAAATCCTCGTTTTTCATCATTTTTGACCATGGGCTGTAGCCCATCTCAGACGGCATACTATAGCATGCCGTTTTTCATCATTTTTGAGGATTTGAAAAAAAGACGAAAATCACTCGAGACAATGGACTATAGCCCATGGTCTCGGAGTGATTTTCGTCTTATTTTCAAATCCTAAGTTTTTCATCATTTTTGACCATGGGTTGTAGCCCATCTCAGACGGCATACTATAGCATGCTGTTTTTCATCATTTTTGAGGATTTGAAAAAAAGACGAAAATCACTCGAGACAATGGACTATAGCCCATGGTCTCAGAGTGATTTTCGTCTTTTTTTCAAATCCTCGTTTTTCATCATTTTTGACCATGGGCTGTAGCCCATCTCAGACGGCATACTATAGCATTCAGTTTTTCATCATTTTTGAGGATTTGAAAAAAAGACGAAAATCACTCGAGACAATGGACTATAGCCCATGGTCTCGGAGTGATTTTCGTCTTTTTTTCAAATCCTCGTTTTTCATCATTTTTGACCATGGGCTGTAGCCCATCTCAGACGGCATACTATAGCATGCCGTTTTTCATCATTTTTGAGGATTTGAAAAAAAGACGAAAATCACTCGAGACAATGGACTATAGCCCATGGTCTCGGAGTGATTTTCGTCTTTTTTTCAAATCCTCGTTTTTCATCATTTTTGACCATGGGCTGTAGCCCATCTCAGACGGCATACTATAGCATGCCGTTTTTCATCATTTTTGAGGATTTGAAAAAAAGACGAAAATCACTCGAGACAATGGACTATAGCCCATGGTCTCGGAGTGATTTTCGTCTTTTTTTCAAATCCTCGTTTTTCATCATTTTTGACCATGGGCTGTAGCCCATCTCAGACGGCATACTATAGCATGCCGTTTTTCATCATTTTTGAGGATTTGAAAAAAAGACGAAAATCACTCGAGACAATGGACTATAGCCCATGGTCTCGGAGTGATTTTCGTCTTATTTTCAAATCCTAAGTTTTTCATCATTTTTGACCATGGGTTGTAGCCCATCTCAGACGGCATACTATAGCATGCTGTTTTTCATCATTTTTGAGGATTTGAAAAAAAGACGAAAATCACTCGAGACAATGGACTATAGCCCATGGTCTCAGAGTGATTTTCGTCTTTTTTTCAAATCCTCGTTTTTCATCATTTTTGACCATGGGCTGTAGCCCATCTCAGACGGCATACTATAGCATTCAGTTTTTCATCATTTTTGAGGATTTGAAAAAAAGACGAAAATCACTCGAGACAATGGACTATAGCCCATGGTCTCGGAGTGATTTTCGTCTTTTTTTCAAATCCTCGTTTTTCATCATTTTTGACCATGGGCTGTAGCCCATCTCAGACGGCATACTATAGCATGCCGTTTTTCATCATTTTTGAGGATTTAAAAAAAAGACGAAAATCACTCGAGACAATGGACTATAGCCCATGGTCTCGGATTGATTTTCGTCTTATTTTCAAATCCTCGTTTTTCATCATTTTTGACCATGGGTTGTAGCCCATCTCAGACGGCATACTATAGCATGCTGTTTTTCATCATTTTTGAGGATTTGAAAAAAAGACAAAAATCACTCGAGACAATGGACTATAGCCCATGGTCTCAGAGTGATTTTCGTCTTTTTTTCAAATCCTCGTTTTTCATCATTTTTGACCATGGGCTGTAGCCCATCTCAGACGGCATACTATAGCATTCAGTTTTTCATCATTTTTGAGGATTTGAAAAAAAGACGAAAATCACTCGAGACAATGGACTATAGCCCATGGTCTCGGAGTGATTTTCGTCTCATTTTCAAATCCTCGTTTTTCATCATTTTTGACCATGGGCTGTAGCCCATCTCAGACGGCATACTATAGCATTCAGTTTTTCATCATTTTTGAGGATTTGAAAAAAAGACGAAAATCACCCGAGACAATGGACTATAGCCCATGGTCTCGGAGTGATTTTCGTCTTATTTTCAAATCCTCGTTTTTCATCATTTTTGACCATGGGCTGTAGCCCATCTCAGACGGCATACTATAGCATGCCGTTCTTCATCATTTTTGAGGATTTAAAAAAAAAGACGAAAATCACTCGAGACAATGGACTATAGCCCATGGTCTCGGAGTGATTTTCGTCTTATTTTCAAATCCTCGTTTTTCATCATTTTTGACCATGGGTTGTAGCCCATCTCAGACGGCATAATATAGCATGCTGTTTTTCATCATTTTTGAGGATTTAAAAAAAAGACGAAAATCACTCGAGACAATGGACTATAGCCCATGGTCTCGGAGTGATTTTCGTCTCATTTTCAAATCCTCGTTTTTCATCATTTTTGACCATGGGCTGTAGCCCATCTCAGACGGCATACTATAGCATGCCGTTTTTCATCATTTTTGAGGATTTTAAAAAAAGACGAAAATCACTCGAGACAATGGACTATAGCCCATGGTCTCGGAGTGATTTTCGTCTTTTTTTCAAATCCTCGTTTTTCATCATTTTTGACCATGGGCTGTAGCCCATCTCAGACGGCATACTATAGCATGCCGTTTTTCATCATTTTTGAGGATTTGAAAAAAAGACGAAAATCACTCGAGACAATGGACTATAGCCCATGGTCTCGGAGTGATTTTCGTCTCATTTTCAAATCCTCGTTTTTCATCATTTTTGACCATGGGCTGTAGCCCATCTCAGACGGCATACTATAGCATGCCATTTTTCATCATTTTTAAGGATTTGAAAAAAAGACGAAAATCACTCGAGACAATGGACTATAGCCCATGGTCTCGGAGTGATTTTCGTCTTTTTTAAAATCCTCGTTTTTCATCATTTTTGACCATGGGCTGTAGCCCATCTCAGACGGCATACTATAGCATGCCGTTTTTCATCATTTTTGAGGATTTAAAAAAAAGACGAAAATCACTCGAGACAATGGACTATAGCCCATGGTCTCGGAGTGATTTTCGTCTTATTTTCAAATCCTCGTTTTTCATCATTTTTGACCATGGGCTGTAGCCCATCTCAGACGGCATACTATAGCATTCCGTTTTTCATCATTTTTGAGGATTTGAAAAAAAGACGAAAATCACTCGAGACAATGGACTATAGCCCATGGTCTCGGAGTGATTTTCGTCTTTTTTTCAAATCCTCGTTTTTCATCATTTTTGACCATGGGCTGTAGCCCATCTCAGACGGCATACTATAGCATGCCGTTTTTCATCATTTTTGAGGATTTGAAAAAAAGACGAAAATCACTCGAGACAATGGACTATAGCCCATGGTCTCGGAGTGATTTTCGTCTTATTTTAAAATCCTCGTTTTTCATCATTTTTGACCATGGGCTGTAGCCCATCTCAGACGGCATACTATAGCATGCTGTTTTTCATCATTTTTGAGGATTTGAAAAAAAGACAAAAATCACTCGAGACAATGGACTATAGCCCATGGTCTCAGAGTGATTTTCGTCTTTTTTTCAAATCCTCGTTTTTCATCATTTTTTACCATGGGCTGTAGCCCATCTCAGACGGCATACTATAGCATTCAGTTTTTCATCATTTTTGAGGATTTGAAAAAAAGACGAAAATCACTCGAGACAATGGACTATAGCCCATGGTCTCGGAGTGATTTTCGTCTCATTTTCAAATCCTCGTTTTTCATCATTTTTGACCATGGGCTGTAGCCCATCTCAGACGGCATACTATAGCATGCCGTTTTTCATCATTTTTAAGGATTTGAAAAAAAGACGAAAATCACTCGAGACAATGGACTATAGCCCATGGTCTCGGAGTGATTTTCGTCATTTTTCAAATCCTCGTTTTTCATCATTTTTGACCATGGGTTGTAGCCCATCTCAGACGGCATACTATAGCATGCCGTTTTTCATCATTTTTGAGGATTTTAAAAAAAGACGAAAATCACTCGAGACAATGGACTATAGCCCATGGTCTCGGAGTGATTTTCGTCTTTTTTTCAAATCCTCGTTTTTCATTATTTTTGACCATGGGCTGTAGCCCATCTCAGACGGCATACTATAGCATGCTGTTTTTCATCATTTTTGAGGATTTGAAAAAAAGACGAAAATCACTCGAGACAATGGACTATAGCCCATGGTCTCGGAGTGATTTTCGTCTTTTTTTCAAATCCTCGTTTTTCATCATTTTTGACCATGGGCTGTAGCCCATCTCAGACGGCATACTATAGCATGCCGTTTTTCATCATTTTTGAGGATTTGAAAAAAAGACGAAAATCACTCGAGACAATGGACTATAGCCCATGGTCTCGGAGTGATTTTCGTCTTATTTTCAAATCCTCGTTTTTCATCATTTTTGACCATGGGCTGTAGCCCATCTCAGACGGCATACTATAGCATGCTGTTTTTCATCATTTTTGAGGATTTGAAAAAAAGACAAAAATCACTCGAGACAATGGACTATAGCCCATGGTCTCAGAGTGATTTTCGTCTTTTTTTCAAATCCTCGTTTTTCATCATTTTTTACCATGGGCTGTAGCCCATCTCAGACGGCATACTATAGCATTCAGTTTTTCATCATTTTTGAGGATTTGAAAAAAAGACCAAAATCACTCGAGACAATGGACTATATATAGCCCATGGTCTCGGAGTGATTTTCGTCTCATTTTCAAATCCTCGTTTTTCATCATTTTTGACCATGGGCTGTAGCCCATCTCAGACGGCATACTATAGCATGCCGTTTTTCATAATTTTTAAGGATTTGAAAAAAAGACGAAAATCACTCGAGACAATGGACTATAGCCCATGGTCTCGGAGTGATTTTCGTCTTTTTTCAAATCCTCGTTTTTCATCATTTTTGACCATGGGCTGTAGCCCATCTCAGACGGCATACTATAGCATGCCGTTTTTCATCATTTTTGAGGATTTTAAAAAAAGACGAAAATCACTCGAGACAATGGACTATAGCCCATGGTCTCGGAGTGATTTTCGTCTTTTTTTCAAATCCTCGTTTTTCATTATTTTTGACCATGGGCTGTAGCCCATCTCAGACGGCATACTATAGCATGCTGTTTTTCATCATTTTTGAGGATTTGAAAAAAAGACGAAAATCACTCGAGACAATGGACTATAGCCCATGGTCTCGGAGTGATTTTCGTCTTTTTTTCAAATCCTCGTTTTTCATCATTTTTGACCATGGGCTGTAGCCCATCTCAGACGGCATACTATAGCATGCCGTTCTTCATCATTTTTGAGGATTTAAAAAAAAGACGAAAATCACTCGAGACAATGGACTATAGCCCATGGTCTCGGAGTGATTTTCGTCTTATTTTCAAATCCTCGTTTTTCATCATTTTTGACCATGGGCTGTAGCCCATCTCAGACGGCATACTATAGCATTCAGTTTTTCATCATTTTTGAGGATTTGAAAAAAAGACGAAAATCACTCGAGACAATGGACTATAGCCCTTGGTCTCGGAGTGATTTTCGTCTTTTTTTCAAATCCTCGTTTTTCATCATTTTTGACCATGGGCTGTAGCCCATCTCAGACGGCATACTATAGCATGCCGTTTTTCATCATTTTTGAGGATTTGAAAAAAAGACGAAAATCACTCGAGACAATGGACTATAGCCCATGGTCTCGGAGTGATTTTCGTCTTTTTTCAAATCCTCGTTTTTCATCATTTTTGAACATGGGCTGTAGCCCATCTCAGACGGCATACTATAGCATGCCGTTATTCATAATTTTTGAGGATTTTAAAAAAAGACGAAAATCACTCGAGACAATGGACTATAGCCCATGGTCTCGGAGTGATTTTCGTCTTTTTTTCAAATCCTCGTTTTTCATCATTTTTGACCATGGGCTGTAGCCCATCTCAGACGGCATACTATAGCATGCCGTTTTTCATCATTTTTGAGGATTTGAAAAAAAGACGAAAATCACTCGAGACAATGGACTATAGCCCATGGTCTCGGAGTGATTTTCGTCTCATTTTCAAATCCTCGTTTTTCATCATTTTTGACCATGGGCTGTAGCCCATCTCAGACGGCATACTATAGCATGCCGTTTTTCATCATTTTTAAGGATTTGAAAAAAAGACGAAAATCACTCGAGACAATGGACTATAGCCCATGGTCTCGGAGTGATTTTCGTCTTTTTTCAAATCCTCGTTTTTCATCATTTTTGACCATGGGCTGTAGCCCATCTCAGACGGCATACTATAGCATGCCGTTTTTCATCATTTTTGAGGATTTTAAAAAAAGACGAAAATCACTCGAGACAATGGACTATAGCCCATGGTCTCGGAGTGATTTTCGTCTTATTTTCAAATCCTCGTTTTTCATCATTTTTGACCATGGGCTGTAGCCCATCTCAGACGGCATACTATAGCATTCCGGTTTTCATCATTTTTGAGGATTTAAAAAAAAGACGAAAATCACTCGAGACAATGGACTATAGCCCATGGTCTCGGAGTGATTTTCGTCTTTTTTTCAAATCCTCGTTTTTCATCATTTTTGACCATGGGCTGTAGCCCATCTCAGACGGCATACTATAGCATGCCGTTTTTCATCATTTTTGAGGATTTGAAAAAAAGACGAAAATCACTCGAGACAATGGACTATAGCCCATGGTCTCGGAGTGATTTTCGTCTTATTTTCAAATCCTCGTTTTTCATCATTTTTGACCATGGGCTGTAGCCCATCTCAGACGGCATACTATAGCATTCAGTTTTTCATCATTTTTGAGGATTTGAAAAAAAGACGAAAATCACTCGAGACAATGGACTATAGCCCATGGTCTCGGAGTGATTTTCGTCTCATTTTCAAATCCTCGTTTTTCATCATTTTTGACCATGGGCTGTAGCCCATCTCAGACGGCATACTATAGCATTCAGTTTTTCATCATTTTTAAGGATTTGAAAAAAAGACGAAAATCACTCGAGACAATGGACTATAGCCCATGGTCTCGGAGTGATTTTCGTCTTTTTTCAAATCCTCGTTTTTCATCATTTTTGACCATGGGCTGTAGCCCATCTCAGACGGCATACTATAGCATGCCGTTTTTCATCATTTTTGAGGATTTTTAAAAAAGACGAAAATCACTCGAGACAATGGACTATAGCCCATGGTCTCGGAGTGATTTTCGTCTTTTTTTCAAATCCTCGTTTTTCATCATTTTTGACCATGGGCTGTAGCCCATCTCAGACGGCATACTATAGCATGCCGTTTTTCATCATTTTTGAGGATTTGAAAAAAAGACGAAAATCACTCGAGACAATGGACTATAGCCCATGGTCTCGGAGTGATTTTCGTCTTTTTTTCAAATCCTCGTTTTTCATCATTTTTGACCATGGGCTGTAGCCCATCTCAGACGGCATACTATAGCATTCCGTTTTTCATCATTTTTGAGGATTTGAAAAAAAGACGAAAATCACTCGAGACAATGGACTATAGCCCATGGTCTCGGAGTGATTTTCGTCTCATTTTCAAATCCTCGTTTTTCATCATTTTTGACCATGGGCTGTAGCCCATCTCAGACGGCATACTATAGCATGCCGTTTTTCATCATTTTTAAGGATTTGAAAAAAAGACGAAAATCACTCGAGACAATGGACTATAGCCCATGGTCTCGGAGTGATTTTCGTCTTTTTTCAAATCCTCGTTTTTCATCATTTTTGACCATGGGCTGTAGCCCATCTCAGACGGCATACTATAGCATGCCGTTTTTCATCATTTTTGAGGATTTTAAAAAAAGACGAAAATCACTCGAGACAATGGACTATAGCCCATGGTCTCGGAGTGATTTTCGTCTTATTTTCAAATCCTCGTTTTTCATCATTTTTGACCATGGGCTGTAGCCCATCTCAGACGGCATACTATAGCATGCTGTTTTTCATCATTTTTGAGGATTTGAAAAAAAGACAAAAATCACTCGAGACAATGGACTATAGCCCATGGTCTCGGAGTGATTTTCGTCTTTTTTCAAATCCTCGTTTTTCATCATTTTTGACCATGGGCTGTAGCCCATCTCAGACGGCATACTATAGCATGCCGTTTTTCATCATTTTTGAGGATTTTAAAAAAAGACGAAAATCACTCGAGACAATGGACTATAGCCCATGGTCTCGGAGTGATTTTCGTCTTATTTTCAAATCCTCGTTTTTCATCATTTTTGACCATGGGCTGTAGCCCATCTCAGACGGCATACTATAGCATTCCGTTTTTCATCATTTTTGAGGATTTGAAAAAAAGACGAAAATCACTCGAGACAATGGACTATAGCCCATGGTCTCGGAGTGATTTTCGTCTTTTTTTCAAATCCTCGTTTTTCATCATTTTTGACCATGGGTTGTAGCCCATCTCAGACGGCATACTATAGCATGCCGTTTTTCATCATTTTTGAGGATTTGAAAAAAAGACGAAAATCACTCGAGACAATGGACTATAGCCCATGGTCTCGGAGTGATTTTCGTCTTTTTTTCAAATCCTCGTTTTTCATCATTTTTGACCATGGGCTGTAGCCCATCTCAGACGGCATACTATAGCATGCCGTTTTTCATCATTTTTGAGGATTTAAAAAAAAGACGAAAATCACTCGAGACAATGGACTATAGCCCATGGTCTCGGATTGATTTTCGTCTTATTTTCAAATCCTCGTTTTTCATCATTTTTGACCATGGGTTGTAGCCCATCTCAGACGGCATACTATAGCATGCTGTTTTTCATCATTTTTGAGGATTTGAAAAAAAGACAAAAATCACTCGAGACAATGGACTATAGCCCATGGTCTCAGAGTGATTTTCGTCTTTTTTTCAAATCCTCGTTTTTCATCATTTTTGACCATGGGCTGTAGCCCATCTCAGACGGCATACTATAGCATTCAGTTTTTCATCATTTTTGAGGATTTGAAAAAAAGACGAAAATCACTCGAGACAATGGACTATAGCCCATGGTCTCGGAGTGATTTTCGTCTCATTTTCAAATCCTCGTTTTTCATCATTTTTGACCATGGGCTGTAGCCCATCTCAGACGGCATACTATAGCATTCAGTTTTTCATCATTTTTGAGGATTTGAAAAAAAGACGAAAATCACCCGAGACAATGGACTATAGCCCATGGTCTCGGAGTGATTTTCGTCTTATTTTCAAATCCTCGTTTTTCATCATTTTTGACCATGGGCTGTAGCCCATCTCAGACGGCATACTATAGCATGCCGTTCTTCATCATTTTTGAGGATTTAAAAAAAAAGACGAAAATCACTCGAGACAATGGACTATAGCCCATGGTCTCGGAGTGATTTTCGTCTTATTTTCAAATCCTCGTTTTTCATCATTTTTGACCATGGGTTGTAGCCCATCTCAGACGGCATACTATAGCATGCTGTTTTTCATCATTTTTGAGGATTTAAAAAAAAGACGAAAATCACTCGAGACAATGGACTATAGCCCATGGTCTCGGAGTGATTTTCGTCTCATTTTCAAATCCTCGTTTTTCATCATTTTTGACCATGGGCTGTAGCCCATCTCAGACGGCATACTATAGCATGCCGTTTTTCATCATTTTTGAGGATTTTAAAAAAAGACGAAAATCACTCGAGACAATGGACTATAGCCCATGGTCTCGGAGTGATTTTCGTCTTTTTTTCAAATCCTCGTTTTTCATCATTTTTGACCATGGGCTGTAGCCCATCTCAGACGGCATACTATAGCATGCCGTTTTTCATCATTTTTGAGGATTTGAAAAAAAGACGAAAATCACTCGAGACAATGGACTATAGCCCATGGTCTCGGAGTGATTTTCGTCTCATTTTCAAATCCTCGTTTTTCATCATTTTTGACCATGGGCTGTAGCCCATCTCAGACGGCATACTATAGCATGCCATTTTTCATCATTTTTAAGGATTTGAAAAAAAGACGAAAATCACTCGAGACAATGGACTATAGCCCATGGTCTCGGAGTGATTTTCGTCTTTTTTAAAATCCTTGTTATTCATCATTTTTGACCATGGGCTGTAGCCCATCTCAGACGGCATACTATAGCATGCCGTTTTTCATCATTTTTGAGGATTTTAAAAAAAGACGAAAATCACTCGAGACAATGGACTATAGCCCATGGTCTCGGAGTGATTTTCGTCTTATTTTCAAATCCTCGTTTTTCATCATTTTTGACCATGGGCTGTAGCCCATCTCAGACGGCATACTATAGCATTCCGTTTTTCATCATTTTTGAGGATTTGAAAAAAAGACGAAAATCACTCGAGACAATGGACTATAGCCCATGGTCTCGGAGTGATTTTCGTCTTTTTTTCAAATCCTCGTTTTTCATCATTTTTGACCATGGGCTGTAGCCCATCTCAGACGGCATACTATAGCATGCCGTTTTTCATCATTTTTGAGGATTTGAAAAAAAGACGAAAATCACTCGAGACAATGGACTATAGCCCATGGTCTCGGAGTGATTTTCGTCTTATTTTCAAATCCTCGTTTTTCATCATTTTTGACCATGGGCTGTAGCCCATCTCAGACGGCATACTATAGCATGCTGTTTTTCATCATTTTTGAGGATTTGAAAAAAAGACAAAAATCACTCGAGACAATGGACTATAGCCCATGGTCTCAGAGTGATTTTCGTCTTTTTTTCAAATCCTCGTTTTTCATCATTTTTTACCATGGGCTGTAGCCCATCTCAGACGGCATACTATAGCATTCAGTTTTTCATCATTTTTGAGGATTTGAAAAAAAGACGAAAATCACTCGAGACAATGGACTATAGCCCATGGTCTCGGAGTGATTTTCGTCTCATTTTCAAATCCTCGTTTTTCATCATTTTTGACCATGGGCTGTAGCCCATCTCAGACGGCATACTATAGCATGCCGTTTTTCATCATTTTTAAGGATTTGAAAAAAAGACGAAAATCACTCGAGACAATGGACTATAGCCCATGGTCTCGGAGTGATTTTCGTCTTTTTTCAAATCCTCGTTTTTCATCATTTTTGACCATGGGCTGTAGCCCATCTCAGACGGCATACTATAGCATGCCGTTTTTCATCATTTTTGAGGATTTTAAAAAAAGACGAAAATCACTCGAGACAATGGACTATAGCCCATGGTCTCGGAGTGATTTTCGTCTTATTTTCAAATCCTCGTTTTTCATCATTTTTGACCATGGGCTGTAGCCCATCTCAGACGGCATACTATAGCATGCTGTTTTTCATCATTTTTGAGGATTTGAAAAAAAGACAAAAATCACTCGAGACAATGGACTATAGCCCATGGTCTCGGAGTGATTTTCGTCTTTTTTCAAATCCTCGTTTTTCATCATTTTTGACCATGGGCTGTAGCCCATCTCAGACGGCATACTATAGCATGCCGTTTTTCATCATTTTTGAGGATTTTAAAAAAAGACGAAAATCACTCGAGACAATGGACTATAGCCCATGGTCTCGGAGTGATTTTCGTCTTATTTTCAAATCCTCGTTTTTCATCATTTTTGACCATGGGCTGTAGCCCATCTCAGACGGCATACTATAGCATTCCGTTTTTCATCATTTTTGAGGATTTGAAAAAAAGACGAAAATCACTCGAGACAATGGACTATAGCCCATGGTCTCGGAGTGATTTTCGTCTTTTTTTCAAATCCTCGTTTTTCATCATTTTTGACCATGGGCTGTAGCCCATCTCAGACGGCATACTATAGCATGCCGTTTTTCATCATTTTTGAGGATTTGAAAAAAAGACGAAAATCACTCGAGACAATGGACTATAGCCCATGGTCTCGGAGTGATTTTCGTCTTTTTTTCAAATCCTCGTTTTTCATCATTTTTGACCATGGGCTGTAGCCCATCTCAGACGGCATACTATAGCATGCCGTTTTTCATCATTTTTGAGGATTTAAAAAAAAGACGAAAATCACTCGAGACAATGGACTATAGCCCATGGTCTCGGATTGATTTTCGTCTTATTTTCAAATCCTCGTTTTTCATCATTTTTGACCATGGGTTGTAGCCCATCTCAGACGGCATACTATAGCATGCTGTTTTTCATCATTTTTGAGGATTTGAAAAAAAGACAAAAATCACTCGAGACAATGGACTATAGCCCATGGTCTCAGAGTGATTTTCGTCTTTTTTTCAAATCCTCGTTTTTCATCATTTTTGACCATGGGCTGTAGCCCATCTCAGACGGCATACTATAGCATTCAGTTTTTCATCATTTTTGAGGATTTGAAAAAAAGACGAAAATCACTCGAGACAATGGACTATAGCCCATGGTCTCGGAGTGATTTTCGTCTCATTTTCAAATCCTCGTTTTTCATCATTTTTGACCATGGGCTGTAGCCCATCTCAGACGGCATACTATAGCATTCAGTTTTTCATCATTTTTGAGGATTTGAAAAAAAGACGAAAATCACCCGAGACAATGGACTATAGCCCATGGTCTCGGAGTGATTTTCGTCTTATTTTCAAATCCTCATTTTTCATCATTTTTGACCATGGGCTGTAGCCCATCTCAGACGGCATACTATAGCATGCCGTTCTTCATCATTTTTGAGGATTTAAAAAAAAAGACGAAAATCACTCGAGACAATGGACTATAGCCCATGGTCTCGGAGTGATTTTCGTCTTATTTTCAAATCCTCGTTTTTCATCATTTTTGACCATGGGTTGTAGCCCATCTCAGACGGCATACTATAGCATGCTGTTTTTCATCATTTTTGAGGATTTAAAAAAAAGACGAAAATCACTCGAGACAATGGACTATAGCCCATGGTCTCGGAGTGATTTTCGTCTCATTTTCAAATCCTCGTTTTTCATCATTTTTGACCATGGGCTGTAGCCCATCTCAGACGGCATACTATAGCATGCCGTTTTTCATCATTTTTGAGGATTTTAAAAAAAGACGAAAATCACTCGAGACAATGGACTATAGCCCATGGTCTCGGAGTGATTTTCGTCTTTTTTTCAAATCCTCGTTTTTCATCATTTTTGACCATGGGCTGTAGCCCATCTCAGACGGCATACTATAGCATGCCGTTTTTCATCATTTTTGAGGATTTGAAAAAAAGACGAAAATCACTCGAGACAATGGACTATAGCCCATGGTCTCGGAGTGATTTTCGTCTCATTTTCAAATCCTCGTTTTTCATCATTTTTGACCATGGGCTGTAGCCCATCTCAGACGGCATACTATAGCATGCCATTTTTCATCATTTTTAAGGATTTGAAAAAAAGACGAAAATCACTCGAGACAATGGACTATAGCCCATGGTCTCGGAGTGATTTTCGTCTTTTTTAAAATCCTCGTTTTTCATCATTTTTGACCATGGGCTGTAGCCCATCTCAGACGGCATACTATAGCATGCCGTTTTTCATCATTTTTGAGGATTTTAAAAAAAGACGAAAATCACTCGAGACAATGGACTATAGCCCATGGTCTCGGAGTGATTTTCGTCTTATTTTCAAATCCTCGTTTTTCATCATTTTTGACCATGGGCTGTAGCCCATCTCAGACGGCATACTATAGCATTCCGTTTTTCATCATTTTTGAGGATTTGAAAAAAAGACGAAAATCACTCGAGACAATGGACTATAGCCCATGGTCTCGGAGTGATTTTCGTCTTTTTTTCAAATCCTCGTTTTTCATCATTTTTGACCATGGGCTGTAGCCCATCTCAGACGGCATACTATAGCATGCCGTTTTTCATCATTTTTGAGGATTTGAAAAAAAGACGAAAATCACTCGAGACAATGGACTATAGCCCATGGTCTCGGAGTGATTTTCGTCTTATTTTCAAATCCTCGTTTTTCATCATTTTTGACCATGGGCTGTAGCCCATCTCAGACGGCATACTATAGCATGCTGTTTTTCATCATTTTTGAGGATTTGAAAAAAAGACAAAAATCACTCGAGACAATGGACTATAGCCCATGGTCTCAGAGTGATTTTCGTCTTTTTTTCAAATCCTCGTTTTTCATCATTTTTTACCATGGGCTGTAGCCCATCTCAGACGGCATACTATAGCATTCAGTTTTTCATCATTTTTGAGGATTTGAAAAAAAGACGAAAATCACTCGAGACAATGGACTATAGCCCATGGTCTCGGAGTGATTTTCGTCTCATTTTCAAATCCTCGTTTTTCATCATTTTTGACCATGGGCTGTAGCCCATCTCAGACGGCATACTATAGCATGCCGTTTTTCATCATTTTTAAGGATTTGAAAAAAAGACGAAAATCACTCGAGACAATGGACTATAGCCCATGGTCTCGGAGTGATTTTCGTCTTTTTTCAAATCCTCGTTTTTCATCATTTTTGACCATGGGTTGTAGCCCATCTCAGACGGCATACTATAGCATGCCGTTTTTCATCATTTTTGAGGATTTTAAAAAAAGACGAAAATCACTCGAGACAATGGACTATAGCCCATGGTCTCGGAGTGATTTTCGTCTTTTTTTCAAATCCTCGTTTTTCATTATTTTTGACCATGGGCTGTAGCCCATCTCAGACGGCATACTATAGCATGCTGTTTTTCATTATTTTTGAGGATTTGAAAAAAAGACGAAAATCACTCGAGACAATGGACTATAGCCCATGGTCTCGGAGTGATTTTCGTCTTTTTTTCAAATCCTCGTTTTTCATCATTTTTGACCATGGGCTGTAGCCCATCTCAGACGGCATACTATAGCATGCCGTTTTTCATCATTTTTGAGGATTTGAAAAAAAGACGAAAATCACTCGAGACAATGGACTATAGCCCATGGTCTCGGAGTGATTTTCGTCTTATTTTCAAATCCTCGTTTTTCATCATTTTTGACCATGGGCTGTAGCCCATCTCAGACGGCATACTATAGCATGCTGTTTTTCATCATTTTTGAGGATTTGAAAAAAAGACAAAAATCACTCGAGACAATGGACTATAGCCCATGGTCTCAGAGTGATTTTCGTCTTTTTTTCAAATCCTCGTTTTTCATCATTTTTTACCATGGGCTGTAGCCCATCTCAGACGGCATACTATAGCATTCAGTTTTTCATCATTTTTGAGGATTTGAAAAAAAGACGAAAATCACTCGAGACAATGGACTATAGCCCATGGTCTCGGAGTGATTTTCGTCTCATTTTCAAATCCTCGTTTTTCATCATTTTTGACCATGGGCTGTAGCCCATCTCAGACGGCATACTATAGCATGCCGTTTTTCATCATTTTTAAGGATTTGAAAAAAAGACGAAAATCACTCGAGACAATGGACTATAGCCCATGGTCTCGGAGTGATTTTCGTCTTTTTTCAAATCCTCGTTTTTCATCATTTTTGACCATGGGCTGTAGCCCATCTCAGACGGCATACTATAGCATGCCGTTTTTCATCATTTTTGAGGATTTTAAAAAAAGACGAAAATCACTCGAGACAATGGACTATAGCCCATGGTCTCGGAGTGATTTTCGTCTTTTTTTCAAATCCTCGTTTTTCATTATTTTTGACCATGGGCTGTAGCCCATCTCAGACGGCATACTATAGCATGCTGTTTTTCATCATTTTTGAGGATTTGAAAAAAAGACGAAAATCACTCGAGACAATGGACTATAGCCCATGGTCTCGGAGTGATTTTCGTCTTTTTTTCAAATCCTCGTTTTTCATTATTTTTGACCATGGGCTGTAGCCCATCTCAGACGGCATACTATAGCATGCTGTTTTTCATCATTTTTGAGGATTTGAAAAAAAGACGAAAATCACTCGAGACAATGGACTATAGCCCATGGTCTCGGAGTGATTTTCGTCTTTTTTTCAAATCCTCGTTTTTCATCATTTTTGACCATGGGCTGTAGCCCATCTCAGACGGCATACTATAGCATTCCGTTTTTCATCATTTTTGAGGATTTGAAAAAAAGACGAAAATCACTCGAGACAATGGACTATAGCCCATGGTCTCGGAGTGATTTTCGTCTTTTTTTCAAATCCTCGTTTTTCATCATTTTTGACCATGGGCTGTAGCCCATCTCAGACGGCATACTATAGCATGCCGTTTTTCATCATTTTTGAGGATTTGAAAAAAAGACGAAAATCACTCGAGACAATGGACTATAGCCCATGGTCTCGGAGTGATTTTCGTCTTTTTTTCAAATCCTCGTTTTTCATCATTTTTGACCATGGGCTGTAGCCCATCTCAGACGGCATACTATAGCATGCCGTTTTTCATCATTTTTGAGGATTTAAAAAAAAGACGAAAATCATTCGAGACAATGGACTATAGCCCATGGTCTCGGATTGATTTTCGTCTTATTTTCAAATCCTCGTTTTTCATCATTTTTGACCATGGGTTGTAGCCCATCTCAGACGGCATACTATAGCATGCTGTTTTTCATCATTTTTGAGGATTTGAAAAAAAGACAAAAATCACTCGAGACAATGGACTATAGCCCATGGTCTCAGAGTGATTTTCGTCTTTTTTTCAAATCCTCGTTTTTCATCATTTTTGACCATGGGCTGTAGCCCATCTCAGACGGCATACTATAGCATTCAGTTTTTCATCATTTTTGAGGATTTGAAAAAAAGACGAAAATCACTCGAGACAATGGACTATAGCCCATGGTCTCGGAGTGATTTTCGTCTCATTTTCAAATCCTCGTTTTTCATCATTTTTGACCATGGGCTGTAGCCCATCTCAGACGGCATACTATAGCATTCAGTTTTTCATCATTTTTGAGGATTTGAAAAAAAGACGAAAATCACCCGAGACAATGGACTATAGCCCATGGTCTCGGAGTGATTTTCGTCTTATTTTCAAATCCTCGTTTTTCATCATTTTTGACCATGGGTTGTAGCCCATCTCAGACGGCATACTATAGCATGCTGTTTTTCATCATTTTTGAGGATTTAAAAAAAAGACGAAAATCACTCGAGACAATGGACTATAGCCCATGGTCTCGGAGTGATTTTCGTCTCATTTTCAAATCCTCGTTTTTCATCATTTTTGACCATGGGCTGTAGCCCATCTCAGACGGCATACTATAGCATGCCGTTTTTCATCATTTTTGAGGATTTGAAAAAAAGACGAAAATCACTCGAGACAATGGACTATAGCCCATGGTCTCGGAGTGATTTTCGTCTCATTTTCAAATCCTCGTTTTTCATCATTTTTGACCATGGGCTGTAGCCCATCTCAGACGGCATACTATAGCATGCCATTTTTCATCATTTTTAAGGATTTGAAAAAAAGACGAAAATCACTCGAGACAATGGACTATAGCCCATGGTCTCGGAGTGATTTTCGTCTTTTTTAAAATCCTCGTTTTTCATCATTTTTGACCATGGGCTGTAGCCCATCTCAGACGGCATACTATAGCATGCCGTTTTTCATCATTTTTGAGGATTTTAAAAAAAGACGAAAATCACTCGAGACAATGGACTATAGCCCATGGTCTCGGAGTGATTTTCGTCTTATTTTCAAATCCTCGTTTTTCATCATTTTTGACCATGGGCTGTAGCCCATCTCAGACGGCATACTATAGCATTCCGTTTTTCATCATTTTTGAGGATTTGAAAAAAAGACGAAAATCACTCGAGACAATGGACTATAGCCCATGGTCTCGGAGTGATTTTCGTCTTTTTTTCAAATCCTCGTTTTTCATCATTTTTGACCATGGGCTGTAGCCCATCTCAGACGGCATACTATAGCATGCCGTTTTTCATCATTTTTGAGGATTTGAAAAAAAGACGAAAATCACTCGAGACAATGGACTATAGCCCATGGTCTCGGAGTGATTTTCGTCTTATTTTCAAATCCTCGTTTTTCATCATTTTTGACCATGGGCTGTAGCCCATCTCAGACGGCATACTATAGCATGCTGTTTTTCATCATTTTTGAGGATTTGAAAAAAAGACAAAAATCACTCGAGACAATGGACTATAGCCCATGGTCTCAGAGTGATTTTCGTCTTTTTTTCAAATCCTCGTTTTTCATCATTTTTTACCATGGGCTGTAGCCCATCTCAGACGGCATACTATAGCATTCAGTTTTTCATCATTTTTGAGGATTTGAAAAAAAGACGAAAATCACTCGAGACAATGGACTATAGCCCATGGTCTCGGAGTGATTTTCGTCTCATTTTCAAATCCTCGTTTTTCATCATTTTTGACCATGGGCTGTAGCCCATCTCAGACGGCATACTATAGCATGCCGTTTTTCATCATTTTTAAGGATTTGAAAAAAAGACGAAAATCACTCGAGACAATGGACTATAGCCCATGGTCTCGGAGTGATTTTCGTCTTTTTTCAAATCCTCGTTTTTCATCATTTTTGACCATGGGTTGTAGCCCATCTCAGACGGCATACTATAGCATGCCGTTTTTCATCATTTTTGAGGATTTAAAAAAAAGACGAAAATCACTCGAGACAATGGACTATAGCCCATGGTCTCGGAGTGATTTTCGTCTTTTTTTCAAATCCTCGTTTTTCATTATTTTTGACCATGGGCTGTAGCCCATCTCAGACGGCATACTATAGCATGCTGTTTTTCATCATTTTTGAGGATTTGAAAAAAAGACGAAAATCACTCGAGACAATGGACTATAGCCCATGGTCTCGGAGTGATTTTCGTCTTTTTTTCAAATCCTCGTTTTTCATCATTTTTGACCATGGGCTGTAGCCCATCTCAGACGGCATACTATAGCATGCTGTTTTTCATCATTTTTGAGGATTTGAAAAAAAGACAAAAATCACTCGAGACAATGGACTATAGCCCATGGTCTCAGAGTGATTTTCGTCTTTTTTTCAAATCCTCGTTTTTCATCATTTTTTACCATGGGCTGTAGCCCATCTCAGACGGCATACTATAGCATTCAGTTTTTCATCATTTTTGAGGATTTGAAAAAAAGACGAAAATCACTCGAGACAATGGACTATAGCCCATGGTCTCGGAGTGATTTTCGTCTCATTTTCAAATCCTCGTTTTTCATCATTTTTGACCATGGGCTGTAGCCCATCTCAGACGGCATACTATAGCATGCCGTTTTTCATCATTTTTAAGGATTTGAAAAAAAGACGAAAATCACTCGAGACAATGGACTATAGCCCATGGTCTCGGAGTGATTTTCGTCTTTTTTCAAATCCTCGTTTTTCATCATTTTTGACCATGGGCTGTAGCCCATCTCAGACGGCATACTATAGCATGCCGTTTTTCATCATTTTTGAGGATTTTAAAAAAAGACGAAAATCACTCGAGACAATGGACTATAGCCCATGGTCTCGGAGTGATTTTCGTCTTTTTTTCAAATCCTCGTTTTTCATTATTTTTGACCATGGGCTGTAGCCCATCTCAGACGGCATACTATAGCATGCTGTTTTTCATCATTTTTGAGGATTTGAAAAAAAGACGAAAATCACTCGAGACAATGGACTATAGCCCATGGTCTCGGAGTGATTTTCGTCTTTTTTTCAAATCCTCGTTTTTCATCATTTTTGACCATGGGCTGTAGCCCATCTCAGACGGCATACTATAGCATTCAGTTTTTCATCATTTTTGAGGATTTGAAAAAAAGACGAAAATCACTCGAGACAATGGACTATAGCCCTTGGTCTCGGAGTGATTTTCGTCTTTTTTTCAAATCCTCGTTTTTCATCATTTTTGACCATGGGCTGTAGCCCATCTCAGACGGCATACTATAGCATGCCGTTTTTCATCATTTTTGAGGATTTGAAAAAAAGACGAAAATCACTCGAGACAATGGACTATAGCCCTTGGTCTCGGAGTGATTTTCGTCTTTTTTTCAAATCCTCGTTTTTCATCATTTTTGACCATGGGCTGTAGCCCATCTCAGACGGCATACTATAGCATGCCGTTTTTCATCATTTTTGAGGATTTGAAAAAAAGACGAAAATCACTCGAGACAATGGACTATAGCCCATGGTCTCGGAGTGATTTTCGTCTTTTTTCAAATCCTCTTTTTTCATCATTTTTGAACATGGGCTGTAGCCCATCTCAGACGGCATACTATAGCATGCCGTTATTCATAATTTTTGAGGATTTTAAAAAAAGACGAAAATCACTCGAGACAATGGACTATAGCCCATGGTCTCGGAGTGATTTTCGTCTTTTTTTCAAATCCTCGTTTTTCATCATTTTTGACCATGGGCTGTAGCCCATCTCAGACGGCATACTATAGCATGCCGTTTTTCATCATTTTTGAGGATTTGAAAAAAAGACGAAAATCACTCGAGACAATGGACTATAGCCCATGGTCTCGGAGTGATTTTCGTCTCATTTTCAAATCCTCGTTTTTCATCATTTTTGACCATGGGCTGTAGCCCATCTCAGACGGCATACTATAGCATGCCGTTTTTCATCATTTTTAAGGATTTGAAAAAAAGACGAAAATCACTCGAGACAATGGACTATAGCCCATGGTCTCGGAGTGATTTTCGTCTTTTTTCAAATCCTCGTTTTTCCACATTTTTGACCATGGGCTGTAGCCCATCTCAGACGGCATACTATAGCATGCCGTTTTTCATCATTTTTGAGGATTTTAAAAAAAGACGAAAATCACTCGAGACAATGGACTATAGCCCATGGTCTCGGAGTGATTTTCGTCTTATTTTCAAATCCTCGTTTTTCATCATTTTTGACCATGGGCTGTAGCCCATCTCAGACGGCATACTATAGCATTCCGGTTTTCATCATTTTTGAGGATTTAAAAAAAAGACGAAAATCACTCGAGACAATGGACTATAGCCCATGGTCTCGGAGTGATTTTCGTCTTTTTTTCAAATCCTCGTTTTTCATCATTTTTGACCATGGGCTGTAGCCCATCTCAGACGGCATACTATAGCATGCCGTTTTTCATCATTTTTGAGGATTTGAAAAAAAGACGAAAATCACTCGAGACAATGGACTATAGCCCATGGTCTCGGAGTGATTTTCGTCTTATTTTCAAATCCTCGTTTTTCATCATTTTTGACCATGGGCTGTAGCCCATCTCAGACGGCATACTATAGCATGCCGTTTTTCATCATTTTTGAGGATTTAAAAAAAAGACGAAAATCACTCGAGACAATGGACTATAGCCCATGGTCTCGGAGTGATTTTCGTCTTATTTTCAAATCCTCGTTTTTCATCATTTTTGACCATGGGTTGTAGCCCATCTCAGACGGCATACTATAGCATGCTGTTTTACAACATTTTTGAGGATTTGAAAAAAAGACAAAAATCACTCGAGACAATGGACTATAGCCCATGGTCTCAGAGTGATTTTCGTCTTTTTTTCAAATCCTCGTTTTTCATCATTTTTGACCATGGGCTGTAGCCCATCTCAGACGGCATACTATAGCATTCAGTTTTTCATCATTTTTGAGGATTTGAAAAAAAGACGAAAATCACTCGAGACAATGGACTATAGCCCATGGTCTCGGAGTGATTTTCGTCTCATTTTCAAATCCTCGTTTTTCATAATTTTTGACCATGGGCTGTAGCCCATCTCAGACGGCATACTATAGCATTCAGTTTTTCATCATTTTTAAGGATTTGAAAAAAAGACGAAAATCACTCGAGACAATGGACTATAGCCCATGGTCTCGGAGTGATTTTCGTCTTTTTTCAAATCCTCGTTTTTCATCATTTTTGACCATGGGCTGTAGCCCATCTCAGACGGCATACTATAGCATGCTGTTTTTCATCATTTTTGAGGATTTGAAAAAAAGACGAAAATCACTCGAGACAATGGACTATAGCCCATGGTCTCGGAGTGATTTTCGTCTTTTTTTCAAATCCTCGTTTTTCATAATTTTTGACCATGGGCTGTAGCCCATCTCAGACGGCATACTATAGCATCCTGTTTTTCATCATTTTTAAAGGATTTGAAAAAAAGACGAAAATCACTCGAGACAATGGACTATAGCCCATGGTCTCGGAGTGATTTTCGTCTTGTTTTCAAATCCTCGTTTTTCATCATTTTTGACCATGGGCTGTAGCCCATCTCAGACGGCATACTATAGCATTCAGTTTTTCATCATTTTTGAGGATTTGAAAAAAAGACGAAAATCACTCGAGACAATGGACTATAGCCCATGGTCTCGGAGTGATTTTCGTCTTATTTTCAAATCCTCGTTTTTCATCATTTTTGACCATGGGTTGTAGCCCATCTCAGACGGCATACTATAGCATGCCGTTTTTCATCATTTTTGAGGATTTGAAAAAAAGACGAAAATCACTCGAGACAATGGACTATAGCCCATGGTCTCGGAGTGATTTTCGACTTTTTTTCAAATCCTCGTTTTTCATCTTTTTTGACCATGGGCTGTAGCCCATCTCAGACGGCCTACTATAGCATGCCGTTTTTCATCATTTTTGAGGATTTGAAAAAAAGACGAAAATCACTCGAGACAATGGACTATAGCCCATGGTCTCGGAGTGATTTTCGTCTTTTTTTCAAATCCTCGTTTTTCATCATTTTTGACCATGGGCTGTAGCCCATCTCAGACGGCATACTATAGAATGCCGTTTTTCATCATTTTTGAGGATTTGAAAAAAAGACGAAAATCACTCAAGACAATGGACTATAGCCCATGGTCTCGGAGTGATTTTCGTCTTTTTTTCAAATCCTCTTTTTTCATCATTTTTGACCATGGGCTGTAGCCCATCTCAGACGGCATACTATAGCATGCTGTTTTTCATCCTTTTTGAGGATTTGAAAAAAGACGAAAATCACTCGAGACAATGGACTATAGCCCATGGTCTCGGAGTGATTTTCGTCTTTTTTTCAAATCCTCGTTTTTCATCATTTTTGACCATGGGCTGTAGCCCATCTCAGACGGCATACTATAGCATGCCGTTTTTCATCATTTTTGAGGATTTGAAAAAAAGACGAAAATCACTCGAGACAATGGACTATAGCCCATGGTCTCGGAGTGATTTTCGTCTTTTTTTCAAATCCTCGTTTTTCATCATTTTTGACCATGGGCTGTAGCCCATCTCAGACGGCATACTATAGCATGCCAGTTTTTCATCATTTTTGAGGATTTGAAAAAAAGACGAAAATCACTCGAGACAATGGACTATAGCCCATGGTCTCGGAGTGATTTTCGTCTTTTTTTCAAATCCTCGTTTTTCATCATTTTTGACCATGGGCTTGCATGCCGTTTTTCATCATTTTTGAGGATTTGAAAAAAAGACGAAAATCACTCGAGACAATGGACTATAGCCCATGGTCTCGGAGTGATTTTCGACTTTTTTTCAAATCCTCGTTTTTCATCTTTTTTGACCATGGGCTGTAGCCCATCTCAGACGGCCTACTATAGCATGCCGTTTTTCATCATTTTTGAGGATTTGAAAAAAAGACGAAAATCACTCGAGACAATGGACTATAGCCCATGGTCTCGGAGTGATTTTCGTCTTTTTTTCAAATCCTCGTTTTTCATCATTTTTGACCATGGGCTGTAGCCCATCTCAGACGGCATACTATAGAATGCCGTTTTTCATCATTTTTGAGGATTTGAAAAAAAGACGAAAATCACTCGAGACAATGGACTATAGCCCATGGTCTCGGAGTGATTTTCGTCTTATTTTCAAATCCTCGTTTTTCATCATTTTTGACCATGGGTTGTAGCCCATCTCAGACGGCATACTATAGCATGCCGTTTTTCATCATTTTTGAGGATTTGAAAAAAAGACGAAAATCACTCGAGACAATGGACTATAGCCCATGGTCTCGGAGTGATTTTCGACTTTTTTTCAAATCCTCGTTTTTCATCTTTTTTGACCATGGGCTGTAGCCCATCTCAGACGGCCTACTATAGCATGCCGTTTTTCATCATTTTTGAGGATTTGAAAAAAAGACGAAAATCACTCGAGACAATGGACTATAGCCCATGGTCTCGGAGTGATTTTCGTCTTTTTTTCAAATCCTCGTTTTTCATCATTTTTGACCATGGGCTGTAGCCCATCTCAGACGGCATACTATAGAATGCCGTTTTTCATCATTTTTGAGGATTTGAAAAAAAGACGAAAATCACTCAAGACAATGGACTATAGCCCATGGTCTCGGAGTGATTTTCGTCTTTTTTTCAAATCCTCTTTTTTCATCATTTTTGACCATGGGCTGTAGCCCATCTCAGACGGCCTACTATAGCATGCCGTTTTTCATCATTTTTGAGGATTTGAAAAAAAGACGAAAATCACTCGAGACAATGGACTATAGCCCATGGTCTCGGAGTGATTTTCGTCTTTTTTTCAAATCCTCGTTTTTCATCATTTTTGACCATGGGCTGTAGCCCATCTCAGACGGCATACTATAGAATGCCGTTTTTCATCATTTTTGAGGATTTGAAAAAAAGACGAAAATCACTCAAGACAATGGACTATAGCCCATGGTCTCGGAGTGATTTTCGTCTTTTTTTCAAATCCTCTTTTTTCATCATTTTTGACCATGGGCTGTAGCCCATCTCAGACGGCATACTATAGCATGCTGTTTTTCATCCTTTTTGAGGATTTGAAAAAAGACGAAAATCACTCGAGACAATGGACTATAGCCCATGGTCTCGGAGTGATTTTCGACTTTTTTTCAAATCCTCGTTTTTCATCATTTTTGACCATGGGCTGTAGCCCATCTCAGACGGCATACTATAGCATGCCGTTTTTCATCATTTTTGAGGATTTGAAAAAAAGACGAAAATCACTCGAGACAATGGACTATAGCCCATGGTCTCGGAGTGATTTTCGTCTTTTTTTCAAATCCTCGTTTTTCATCATTTTTGACCATGGGCTGTAGCCCATCTCAGACGGCATACTATAGCATGCCAGTTTTTCATCATTTTTGAGGATTTGAAAAAAAGACGAAAATCACTCGAGACAATGGACTATAGCCCATGGTCTCGGAGTGATTTTCGTCTTTTTTTCAAATCCTCGTTTTTCATCATTTTTGACCATGGGCTTGCATGCCGTTTTTCATCATTTTTGAGGATTTGAAAAAAAGACGAAAATCACTCGAGACAATGGACTATAGCCCATGGTCTCGGAGTGATTTTCGTCTTATTTTCAAATCCTCGTTTTTCATCATTTTTGACCATGGGCTGTAGCCCATCTCAGACGGCATACTATAGCATGCCGTTTTTCATCATTTTTGAGGATTTAAAAAAAAGACGAAAATCACTCGAGACAATGGACTATAGCCCATGGTCTCGGAGTGATTTTCGTCTTATTTTCAAATCCTCGTTTTTCATCATTTTTGACCATGGGTTGTAGCCCATCTCAGACGGCATACTATAGCATTCAGTTTTTCATCATTTTTGAGGATTTGAAAAAAAGACGAAAATCACTCGAGACAATGGACTATAGCCCATGGTCTCGGAGTGATTTTCGTCTCATTTTCAAATCCTCGTTTTTCATCATTTTTGACCATGGGCTGTAGCCCATCTCAGACGGCATACTATAGCATTCAGTTTTTCATCATTTTTAAGGATTTGAAAAAAAGACGAAAATCACTCGAGACAATGGACTATAGCCCATGGTCTCGGAGTGATTTTCGTCTTTTTTTCAAATCCTCGTTTTTCATCATTTTTGACCATGGGCTGTAGCCCATCTCAGACGGCATACTATAGCATCCTGTTTTTCATCATTTTTAAAGGATTTGAAAAAAAGACGAAAATCACTCGAGACAATGGACTATAGCCCATGGTCTCGGAGTGATTTTCGTCTTGTTTTCAAATCCTCGTTTTTCATCATTTTTGACCATGGGCTGTAGCCCATCTCAGACGGCATACTATAGCATGCTGTTTTTCATCATTTTTGAGGATTTAAAAAAAAGACGAAAATCACTCGAGACAATGGACTATAGCCCATGGTCTCGGAGTGATTTTCGTCTTTTTTTCAAATCCTCGTTTTTCATCATTTTTGACCATGGGCTGTAGCCCATCTCAGACGGCATACTATAGCATGCCGTTTTTCATCATTTTTGAGGATTTGAAAAAAAGACGAAAATCACTTCAGACAATGGACTATAGCCCATGGTCTCGGAGTGATTTTCGTCTTATTTTCAAATCCTCTTTTTTCATCATTTTTGACCATGTGCTGTAGCCCATCTCAGACAGCCTACTATAGCATGCCGTTTTTCATCATTTTTGAGGATTTGAAAAAAAGACGAAAATCACTCGAGACAATGGACTATAGCCCATGGTCTCGGAGTGATTTTTGTCTTTTTTTCAAATCCTCGTTTTTCATCATTTTTGACCATGGGTTGTAGCCCATCTCAGACGGCATACTATAGCATACCGTTTTTCATCATTTTTGAGGATTTGAAAAAAAGACGAAAATCACTCGAGACAATGGACTATAGCCCATGGTCTCGGAGTGATTTTCGTCTTATTTTCAAATCCTCTTTTTTCATCATTTTTGACCATGGGCTGTAGCCCATCTCAGACGGCATGCTATAGCATGCTGTTTTTCATCATTTTTGAGGATTTGAAAAAAAGACGAAAATCACTCGAGACAATGGACTATAGCCCATGGTCTCGGAGTGATTTTCGTCTTATTTTCAAATCCTCGTTTTTATCATTTTTGACCATGGGCTGTAGCCCATCTCAGACGGCATACTATAGCATTCCGTTTTTCATCATTTTTGAGGATTTGAAAAAAAGACGAAAATCACTCGAGACAATGGACTATAGCCCATGGTCTCTGAGTGATTTTCGTCTTATTTTCAAATCCTCGTTTTTCATCATTTTTGACCATGGGCTGTAGCCCATCTCAGACGGCATACTATAGCATGCCGTTTTTCATCATTTTTGAGGATTTGAAAAAAAGACGAAAATCACTCGAGACAATGGACTATAGCCCATGGTCTCGGAGTGATTTTCGTCTTTTTTTCAAATCCTCGTTTTTCATGATTTTTGACCATGTGCTGTAGCCCATCTCAGACGGCCTACTATAGCATGCCGTTTTTCATCATTTTTGAGGATTTGAAAAAAAGACGAAAATCACTCGAGACAATGGACTATAGCCCATGGTCTCGGAGTGATTTTTGTCTTTTTTTCAAATCCTCGTTTTTCATTATTTTTGACCATGGGCTGTAGCCCATCTCAGACGGCATGCTATAGCATGCTGTTTTTCATCATTTGAGGATTTGAAAAAAAGACGAAAATCACTCGAGACAATGGACTATAGCCCATGGTCTCGGAGTGATTTTCGTCTTATTTTCAAATCCTCGTTTTTCATCATTTTTGACCATGGGCTGTAGCCCATCTCAGACGGCATACTATAGCATTCCGTTTTTCATCATTTTTGAGGATTTGAAAAAAAAGACGAAAATCACTCGAGACAATGGACTATAGCCCATGGTCTCTGAGTGATTTTCGTCTTATTTTCAAATCCTCGTTTTTCATCATTTTTGACCATGGGCTGTAGCCCATCTCAGACGGCATACTATAGCATGCCGTTTTTCATCATTTTTGAGGATTTGAAAAAAAAGACGAAAATCACTCGAGACAATGGACTATAGCCCATGGTCTCGGAGTGATTTTCGTCTTTTTTTCAAATCCTCGTTTTTCATCATTTTTGACCATGGGCTGTAGCCCATCTCAGACAGCATACTATAGCATGCCGTTTTTCATCATTTTTGAGGATTTGAAAAAAAGACGAAAATCACTCGAGACAATGGACTATAGCCCATGGTCTCGGAGTGATTTTCGTCTTTTTTTCAAATCCTCGTTTTTCATTTTTTTTGACCATGGGCTGTAGCCCATCTCAGACGGCATAATATAGCATGCCGTTTTTCATCATTTTTGAGGATTTGAAAAAAAGACGAAAATCACTCGAGACAATGGACTATAGCCCATGGTCTCGGAGTGATTTTCGTCTTTTTTTCAAATCCTCATTTTTCATCATTTTTGACCATGGGCTGTAGCCCATCAGACGGCATAGGCCTACTATAGCATGCCGTTTTTCATCATTTTTGAGGATTTGAAAAAAAAGACGAAAATCACTCGAGACAATGGACTATAGCCCATGGTCTCGGAGTGATTTTCGTCTTTTTTTCAAATCCTCGTTTTTCATCATTTTTGACCATGGGCTGTAGCCCATCTCAGACAGCATACTATAGCATGCCGTTTTTCATCATTTTTGAGGATTTGAAAAAAAGACGAAAATCACTCGAGACAATGGACTATAGCCCATGGTCTTGGAGTGATTTTCGTCTTATTTTCAAATCCTCGTTTTTCATCATTTTTGACCATGGGCTGTAGCCCATCTCAGACGGCATACTATAGCATGCCGTTTTTCATCATTTTTGAGGATTTGAAAAAAAGACGAAAATCACTCGAGACAATGGACTATAGCCCATGGTCTCGGAGTGATTTTCGTCTTTTTTTCAAATCCTCGTTTTTCATCATTTTTGACCATGGGCTGTAGCCCATCTCAGACGGCATAATATAGCATGCCGTTTTTCATCATTTTTGAGGATTTGAAAAAAAGACGAAAATCACTCGAGACAATGGACTATAGCCCATGGTCTCGGAGTGATTTTCGTCTTTTTTTCAAATCCTCGTTTTTCATCATTTTTGACCATGGGCTGTAGCCCATCTCAGACGGCATACTATAGAATGCCGTTTTTCATCATTTTTGAGGATTTGAAAAAAAGACGAAAATCACTCAAGACAATGGACTATAGCCCATGGTCTCGGAGTGATTTTCGTCTTATTTTCAAATCCTCGTTTTTCATCATTTTTGACCATGGGCTGTAGCCCATCTCAGACGGCATACTATAGCATTCCGTTTTTCATCATTTTTGAGGATTTGAAAAAAAGACGAAAATCACTCGAGACAATGGACTATAGCCCATGGTCTCTGAGTGATTTTCGTCTTATTTTCAAATCCTCGTTTTTCAATATTTTTGACCATGGGCTGTAGCCCATCTCAGACGGCATAGGCCTACTATAGCATGCCGTTTTTCATCATTTTTGAGGATTTGAAAAAAAAGACGAAAATCACTCGAGACAATGGACTATAGCCCATGGTCTCGGAGTGATTTTCGTCTTTTTTTCAAATCCTCGTTTTTCATCATTTTTGACCATGGGCTGTAGCCCATCTCAGACAGCATACTATAGCATGCCGTTTTTCATCATTTTTGAGGATTTGAAAAAAAGACGAAAATCACTCGAGACAATGGACTATAGCCCATGGTCTTGGAGTGATTTTCGTCTTATTTTCAAATCCTCGTTTTTCATCATTTTTGACCATGGGCTGTAGCCCATCTCAGACGGCATACTATAGCATGCCGTTTTTCATCATTTTTGAGGATTTGAAAAAAAGACGAAAATCACTCGAGACAATGGACTATAGCCCATGGTCTCGGAGTGATTTTCGTCTTTTTTTCAAATCCTCGTTTTTCATCATTTTTGACCATGGGCTGTAGCCCATCTCAGACGGCATAATATAGCATGCCGTTTTTCATCATTTTTGAGGATTTGAAAAAAAGACGAAAATCACTCGAGACAATGGACTATAGCCCATGGTCTCGGAGTGATTTTCGTCTTATTTTCAAATCCTCTTTTTTCATCATTTTTGACCATGGGCTGTAGACCATCTCAGACGGCATACTATAGCATGCCGTTTTTCATTATTTTTGAGGATTTGAAAAAAAGACGAAAATCACTTGAGACAATGGACTATAGCCCATGGTCTCGGAGTGATTTTCGTCTTATTTTCAAATCCTCGTTTTTCATCATTTTTGACCATGGGCTGTAGCCCATCTCAGACGGCCTACTATAGCATGCCGTTTTTCATCATTTTTGAGGATTTGAAAAAAAGACGAAAATCACTCGAGACAATGGACTATAGCCCATGGTCTCGGAGTGATTTTCGTCTTTTTTTCAAATCCTCGTTTTTCATTTTTTTTGACCATGGGCTGTAGCCCATCTCAGACGGCATACTATAGCATGCTGTTTTTCATCATTTTTGAGGATTTGAAAAAAAGACGAAAATCACTCGAGACAATGGACTATAGCCCATGGTCTCGGAGTGATTTTCGTCTCATTTTCAAATCCTCGTTTTTCATCATTTTTGACCATGGGCTGTAGCCCATCTCAGACGGCATACTATAGCATAAAAAGTTTAAAAGAACTCAGATCAGTATACAAGGCCGTAATACCATGATAATGTTCAATATTCATTTAGGCTTGTTAAGCAGTCTTACAGCCGACATGCCCTCCGAGATGCCAAATCCTCAACAATGAAGAATCGCGCACTATAGGTGCGCCACTCAATGACCTTGAACAGTATAGATGACCTTGACTAGTATAGATGACCTTCATAAGACTATAGTATGCCCTCCCAGACCATGGACTATAGCTGTATTTGGGTAAAGTGGTGATAAGATAAGAACACATTGAGCTGTATTTGGGTAAAGTGATAATATAAGAACACATTCAAGTATCTCACAATGTATAAAGTTCCCAAACCAACTTTGATGAGTCAGTGTTGTGTTGCTCATAAAACATCACTTCATCACCAATTTTTGCAGAAGAAATATACGTGTGAGAACTTTCTCAAACAAAAATAAGAGACGTTCTCATACTTTGTTCTGGGTCTAGTGAACAGAATATCATATGTAATAAATAGACTTGGTAACCTAACTGTAGGGAGTACAAACACAGTAGAGAACCTGAGGGTTATTATCTATGAAAAGGCAACACAATGAGCAGAACATTTAAATAAACCATGTAAATACAACAAATTGAGCAGAGCACTGCAGGGACTTGAACCCCGTTCTGGAAAACCAGGAGTACCACACCAGTGCCTTAGTTTGTTTTGTTGTAATTTACAGGTCCATTATTTTCATCTTGTTCTCAAATCCTGCAAAATCATGAAAAACGTCATGCAGTCCGAAACCATGGACTATAGTATGCCCTTCTTTATCAATTATTTTGTTTTTTAACCATATACTTTAATATTTGATTCATTGCAAACAGACCACTAGGGGGTAAGCCCAACTCGTTTGCGATGGTTTTTGAAAACCTTATAACCATACCTAACACGATACCAAAAATCTAAAACTTGTCACCAAGTGCATGATCTTGTTGATTTTGGACGAATTGGGACCCAGCTATCACCAGTATAAATGACCTTGACCAGAATAGATGACCTTCGAAAGCCCTCCGAGACCATGGACTACAGCCTTTCGCTTTTCACCTTTTTCAAATCCTCAAAAATCATGCAAAAAGTGGCCCTC
Organism: Electrona antarctica; assembly: GCF_951216825.1. Taxonomy (NCBI): domain Eukaryota; kingdom Metazoa; phylum Chordata; class Actinopteri; order Myctophiformes; family Myctophidae; genus Electrona; species Electrona antarctica. The sequence continues at coordinate 72,384 of NC_136805.1, read as the reverse complement.
CGAAACCATGGACTATAGCCTTTCGCTTTTCAGTGATTTCCACCTTTTTTTCAAATCCTCCGAAATGGTGAAAAACTACATACTATAGTATGCCCTCCGAGGCAATGGACTATAGCCTTTAGATTTTCCGTGATTTTCACCTTTCTTTCAAATCCTCAACAATGATGAAGAATCGCGCACTATAGCGTGCCAGTATCAATGACATTGACCAGTATAAATGACCTTCATAAGACTAGTAAATTACCTTCACCAGTATAAATGACCTTGACCAGTATAAATGACCTTCATAAGACTAGTAAATGACCTTCACCAGTATAAATGACCTTCACCAGTATAGATTACCCTCACCAGTATAAATTACCTTGACCAGTATAAATGACCTTGACCAGTATAAATTACCTTCACCATATAAATTACCTTCAACAGTATAAATTACCTTGACCCTGAAATATTCGCTGCGCTGGATTGCTGGGCTCGCATTCTGAGCTGGCTGGCTTGCCAGGGCGGCTGGTTCTGTTGCTGCAAGGCAAGGCGGGCAGACCGGGCCAGGCAGACAGAGAGCCAGGCCGCGAGAGAGGCCTGGCTGAGCTGACTGAGCAAGGCTGGCTGCAATGGCTGACTGCAAGGGCTGATGTGCACTGGCTTGGCAGCCTGACTTTCTACACTGGCTGACTGGCGGGGCTGGCTGGCTGCGTTGGCTGACTGGGCAGGCTTGCTAGCTAGCTGGCTTGCTGGGCTCCCCGGGGGAAGCTTTGGGAAGGATCTCTAGGGGCATCGGCTTGTGTTGAGCCTTCCAACGGCGTCTACCTTGATCTCCGTCCTAAGAAAGAAAGACAGAAAAAAAGAAAGACACACATAAACCCAACTATGCAGCTTCCACCTGCGGAACCGAGACGCGAAAAAATAACTGAGCGTCACTTGGGGTGGTCACAAACTCTCCAACCATACCCTCCCCATGTATCTTGGAGTTACACTGGACAGGACACTCTCCTTCAAAAAACACCTGGAGAACACAAAAGCCACGGTCAACACCCACAATAACATCCTGTGAAAACTAGTGAACTCCAAGTGGGGTGCAGACCCACAAACAATCCGTGCAACTGCCATGGATGGCCCTGACTTTCTCTACAGCAGAGTATGCCTGCTCAAGCTGGAGCCGATCACGTGCCTTTATGCGCTAGCCGGCACCTTCCCCCGCACATCAGACGACTGTGTATCGCTCAAGATGAATGGAGAACACAGGAGATAGACAGTGAAGTTGGGGATGAATGGAGGAAAGTCTGGAAGGAAATGATAGAGAACACCAACATGACAATAAACAGCAGGAAGGCATGGGCCACAATCCGCCTTCTTGGCAAAGACCACACCACCCATAATCACAATGGTCACAGCAAACTCTGTTGCATCACAACTGGTGGCCAAAAGTCGTAACAAACACCGCTGCCGACCCACAGGAGAACACCATCACACAGTGGTATCACACCAACCACAATCAGCCAGCCCTCAAACCAAACCCTTCGACCTAGAAGAACTCAAAACTGCAATGGGAAAGTTGAAATCTGGAAAAGTAGCAGGGATTGATGACATAATGGCAGAATGATACAGCACCTGGGACCTAACGCAAAGACCTGGCACCTGGGGATGCTGAACACATGCATGGCACAGAAAACCATCCCTTCTGTCTGGAGAAAGGCCAAAGTGGTTGCAATCCCCAAACATGGCAAAGACCCATCATCTCCAAAGAGCTACCGACCCATTTCCCACCTCTGCATCACCTACAAGCTCTATGAGAGGCTGCTACTCCAACACCTCATGCCACTCATAGACACCAAGCTGACTAAAGACCAAGCTGGTTTCCGTCCCGGCCGCTCCGGTGCTGGACAGAGCTCAACCTCACCCAACACATTGAGGATGGGTCTGAGGGAAAACAAATAACTGGAGCAGCATTCATAGATCTCTCTGCTGCCTACAACACTGTCCAACACCGCACAATGGTCAGGAAACTACTGGACATGACTGGTGACCTGGACCTGTGTCAAGTCAACAAAAGCCTCCTCAACAACAGGCGTTTCTATGTCCAGTTAAATGACCAGGGGATTAAATGGAAATCCCAAAAGAACGGCCTCCCACAAGGTATCGTGCTCACCCCGCTCCTTTTCAATATCTACACAAACGACCAGCCACTACCCACAGAATGCCAGCGCTTCATCTACGCCGACGACCTCTGCATTACCACCCAACAAGCAGACTTCCAGAAGATTGAGTCACCCATCAAAAAAACAACTATGCAGCTTCCACCTGAGGAACCGAGACGCGAAAAAATAACTGAGCGTCACTTGGGATGGTCAAAAACCTAACCATACCCACCCCATGTAACTTGGAGTTACACTGGACAGAACACTCTCCTTCAAGAAACAACTGGAGAACACAAAAGCCACGGTCAACACCCACACCCGTAAAATAAGTGTTTACACACCTCATTCAAGTTGCAGGCAGGCAGGCAGGCAGGCAGGCAGGCAGGCAGGCAGGCAGGCAGGCCGAGACACGCAAGCATGCAGGCAAGCAAGCAAGCAGGCCGAGGCAGGCATGCAGGTAGGCATGCTGGCTGAGCTGACTAACCCTAACCCTTGGCTGCAATGGCTGAAGTGCGCTGGCTTGGCAGCCTGACTTTCTACACTGGCTGACTGGTGGGGCTGGCTGGCTGCGTTGGCTGACTGAGCGGGCTTGCTGGCTAGAGCCTTCCAACGGTGTCTACCTTGATCTCCGTCCTAAGAAAGAAAGACAGAAAAAGAAACACACATAAATTCAGAACGACTTAAACCCTCTATATTTAATAAAACAATTCTGGACAGGAATCCTGTATTGCAGGGGTGCCCAAAAGGTACATCGTGATCTACCAGTAGATCACAAAGGCTGTGCAGGTAGACCACATGGCATGCCCCTGTATATAATCTATCACTTGAATTAAGGTGACTTGATTGATTGACATAAAAAAGGCCTGTCAGCTCAAATGTTGCACACAAACATCAGTAGCATTACAAAGTTATTGTGACAGTAATAATTGCTATAGTGTGTGTTCAGTAACAGTGTTAAATAGTTCTATATTGTGACAGTAATCATTGCTATAGAGTGTGTGTTCAGTAACAGTGTTAAATAGTTCTATATTGTGCAGTAATCATTGCTATAGAGTGTGTTCAGTAACAGGAATATTCCTGTCTCTCCAGATCTTTAATAAATAGTAAAGGGTTAAAAAAAATCAGGTAGGTGACAAAACTTCAGCCAATCAGGAGCAAGTAGCTATTTATGAGCTTAATGTTCCAGTTCTCATTTTGTCTGTTACATTACAATTCCACTTGTTTAATCTGTATCCTGACTGCGTTCCTGATGCAATGATTACGGTCACACTATAGAGCTATTTAACACTATTACTGAACACACACTATAGCAATGATTACTGTCACACTATAGAGCTATTTAACACTGTTACTGAACACACACTATAGCTATGATTACTGTCACACTATAGAGCTATTTAACACTATTACTGAACACACACTATAGCAATGATTACTGTCACACTATAGAGCTATTTAACACTGTTACTGAACACACACTATAGCTATGATTACTGTCACACTATAGAGCTATTTAACACTGTTACTGAACACACACTATAGCTATGATTACTGTCACACTATAGAGCTATTTAACACTATTACTGAACACACACTATAGCAATGATTACTGTCACACTATAGAGCTATTTAACACTGTTACTGAACACACTCTATAGCAATGATTACTGTCACAATATAGAGCTATTTAACACTGTTACTGAACACACACTATAGCAATGATTACGGTCACACTATAGAGCTATTTAACACTGTTACTGAACACACACTATAGCAATGATTACTGTCACAATATAGAGCTATTTAACACTGTTACTGAACACACACTATAGATATGATTACTGTCACAATACAGAGCAATTTAATTTAGGTAACCAAATGAACCCCAATAGTAGATCTTTACACTCTCAATAGTTTAATTGTCGTTAAGCATCTGCATTACTTAATCTCCAAAAAACTACACAATTAGAGAATGTAGAAGACTGCTACTTCTGGTCGTTTGTTTGTACTATTTTGATAATATTTATATATATGTAGGCTGATCCACGGACCACCATTTAATGGCATTTAGCCTCTCAGACCCATTTGAGCCACTGACTGACTGACCACCATTGTGAGAGGCTCAAATGCTGAATAAATAATCGACTAGATGTGAAAAGAGTATTGTTTGTTGTTTGGTTGGTAAAAGGACAAACATTGTTTGGGATCAAACAAACATTCTTTGGGATTGGCGGGAAGCGATCCCAGGTCCTCATGTAAACAGACGGCCGAGACTACAGTAACATAAATAATCTAATTCGGCAGATTACACACAAATTATTTTACATTCTCTAATTGTGATGTTACTTATGTTATTTATACTACTGCCCTATTGAAGCATGTTCCTATAGTCGAATGGTTAAAGTCGGTGCTTAACAAACACAGGGCCCGAGTTCTCGCCCCAGGTAAGGCATAAGTCTTTTTCCCAAACAAACAAACAAAATACACATTTGAGCCACTGACCACCATTGTGAGAGTCAAATGGGTGGTCCGTGGCTCAAATGCTGAATAGAATCGACCTTTTGACCAGATGTGAAATGTATTTCGTTCGTTTGGTTGGTAAAAAGGAAAAAGACTAATGCCTCGACCGGGGAAAGAACTCAAGCCCTCGTATTTACAAAGCGGGGACTCTAACCACTCCACTAAACACGGTTTAACATTTGTGTAGAAACATAGTATATATAAACAACATAACAAGTAACAACAACAAAAACAGTTAAGTATTAAAGTAACATTAATTATTTACCTGCAGACGAAGAGCACGATGGGTGACGTGGCACTTTCAACAAACTGATCAAACCCACGTCTGCGCCTTATTTGAGGGGGGAGTCACTTCCTTCCGGTGTGAGGCTCTGCCCACGAGTTTTTCCCGCGAGTGTGTGTAGTCATTTGTGGCTCCGTTCTTTTGGCAAATCTAGAACTTCCTGCCAGAGAGCTAGCAAATTTAAGACATCCGGTTGCTTTCAGAATAAAAGCGTGGTTAATTAAATAATTATTACATTACATTATTAGTATTGTTATTACATTACAGTTATTGTGAAGACACACATTATGTTTCTGTGTAAAAATAAGTAATTAAATAACGTAAAAAAAGTTATCTAAATGGATAAATGCCCAAGTCCATGCACTGGAGTGCCCAAGTCCATTCACTGGAGTGCATGGACTTAATAAAGTGGATGCTGGACAAAATCCCTGCTATGTTTCGACTAGTGTGACATATGCACGCGTCCGGGGAGACCTCCTCTACAACACCACACTGTCCGCTAAGCAGCAGAGGTGTAAAACAAAAATTGGCACCAGGTCAGATGTAAAAAAACTTAAAAAAACTTCCCATTTCCAGACTACAGTGGACTAAAGTGGACGCTGGACAAAAATCCCTGCTATGTTTCGACTAGTGTGACATACGCACGTGTCCGGGGAGACCTCCTCTACAACACCACACTGTCCGCTAAGCAGCAGAGGTGTAAAACAAAAATTGGCACCAGGTCAGATGTAAAAAACTTAAAAAAACTTCCCATTTCCAGACTACAGTGGATTAAAGTGGACGCTGGACAAAAATCCCTGCTATGTTTCGACTAGTGTGACATACGCACGCGTCCGGGGAGACCTCCTCTACAACACCACACTGTCCGCTAAGCAGCAGAGGTGTAAAACAAAAATTGGCACCAGGTCAGATGTAAAAAAACTTAAAAAAACGTTGCTATGTTTCGACTAGTGTGACATACGCACGCGTCCGGGGAGACCTCCTCTACAACACCACACTGTCCGCTAAGCAGCAGAGGTGTAAAACACTAGTCGAAACATAGCAGGGATTTTTGTCCAGCGTCCACTTTAGTCCACTGTAGTCTGGAAATGGGAAGTTTTTTTATGTTTTTTGACCTGTGACCTGGTGCCAATTTTTGTTTTACACCTCTGCTGCTTAGCGGACAGTGTGGTGTTGTAGAGGAGGTCTCCCCGGACGCGTGCATATGTCACACTAGTCGAAACATAGCAGGGATTTTTGTCCAGCGTCCACTTTAGTCCACTGTAGTCTGGAAATGGGAAGTTTTTTTATATTTTTGACCTGTGACCTGGTGCCAATTTTTGTTTTACACCTCTGCTGCTTAGCGGACAGTGTGGTGTTGTAGAGGAGGTCTCCCCGGACGCGTGCATATGTCACACTAGTCGAAACATAGCAGGGATTTTTGTCCAGTGTCCACTTTAGTCCACTTTAGTCTGGAAATGGGAAGTTCTTTTATATTTTTTGACCTGTGACCTGGTGCCAATTTTTGTTTTACACCTCTGCTGCTTAGCGGACAGTGTGGTGTTGTAGAGGAGGTCTCCCCGGACGCGTGCATATGTCACACTAGTCGAAACATAGCAGGGATTTTTGTCCAGCGTCCACTTTAGTCCACTGTAGTCTGGAAATTGGAAGTTTTTTAAAGTTTTTTTACATCTGACCTGGTGCCAATTTTAGTTTTACACCTCTGCTGCTTAGCGGACAGTGTGGTGTTGTAGAGGAGGTCTCCCCGGACGCGTGCGTATGTCACACTAGTCGAAACATAGCAGGGATTTTTGTCCAGCGTCCACTTTAATCCACTGTAGTCTGGAAATGGGAAGTTTTTTAAAGTTTTTTTACATCTGACCTGGTGCCAATTTTTGTTTTACACCTCTGCTGCTTAGCGGACAGTGTGGTGTTGTAGAGGAGGTCTCCCCGGACGCGTGCGTATGTCACACTAGTCGAAACATAGCAGGGATTTTTGTCCAGCGTCCACTTTAGTCCACTGTAGTCTGGAAATGGGAAGTTTTTTTAAGTTTTTTTACATCTGACCTGGTGCCAATTTTTGTTTTACACCTCTGCTGCTTAGCGGAAAGTGTGGTGTTGTAGAGGAGGTCTCCCCGGACGCGTGCATATGTCACACTAGTCGAAACATAGCAGGGATTTTTGTCCAGCGTCCACTTTAGTCTGGAAATGGGACGTTTTTTTATGTTTTTTGACCTGTGACCTGGTGCCAATTTTTGTTTTACACCTCTGCTGCTTAGCGGACAGTGTGGTGTTGTAGAGGAGGTCTCCCCGGACGCGTGCATATGTCACACTAGTCGAAACATAGCAGGGATTTTTGTCCAGCGTCCACTTTAGTCCACTGTAGTCTGGAAATGGGATTTTTTTTGACATTTTTGACCTGTGACCTGGTGCCAATTTTTGCTTTACACCTCTGCTGCTTAGCGGACAGTGTGGTGTTGTAGAGGAGGTCTCCCCGGACGCGTGCGTATGTCACACTAGTCGAAACATAGCAGGGATTTTTGTCCAGCGTCCACTTTATAAAGTCCATGCTCTCCAGTGAATAGCATTTATCCATTTAGATAACTTTTTAATTACTTATCTTTACACAGAAACATTACTTATTACTTATTTTTACACAGAAACATAATGTGTGTCCTATAGCATCGTTTAAATGCTTAATTTATAGTTTTAATGTGCAAATTAATCTTTTTTTCAATACTCTAGAGGGTACTCTTATTTTGAAGAGATCGTCCCCCGGAAGTCTTATATTTGCTCACTTAGATTTGCCAAAAGAACAGTGCCGTCATTTGTAGTCCTACTACGTTACATCCGGGTCCTTGTCTGCACCAGCTCCCGTCCGCTTCTCATATAAACAGCAACGCGTGAATCTTTTTACAATCACGTTATTTTTCAGAAAGGAAGCCATTGATGGATAACATGGGTCTTAATGCTTCCAACCCGAGTAGAATTATTAATCTAACTGTACAAGTGTCTATGACAAAGAAAATATATGACGTGGAAGCCTCCTTGAGTAAGAACCAGAAGTGGCTATGGAAGAGCGGGTTACGTCACGGCTTAAATAGTCAATACAGAACTGGATCCCCATCTTGTCAGTGTACTCAGTGGTCCAGCGGTCTCGACACCCGACTTTGAATCCCAACTTTATAACTTCATGGGTTCAAACCCCTCTGATGTTTTTTCCAACATCAACGGATTACTTGTTTTTGTGAGGTTACGGTTAGGGCTAATTTGACATGAATTAGTCCACGGACCCCCATTTAATGGCATTTCTATCTATGGGACCCCCAATTTATATTGTAAAAAATAAGGTTAATTTAACTCTGTGGGTGTACAAATGGAACATTCTGGTGGATTATTTAGCTCAACGGCCCTAGTGCTGATGAACCACTACGGAGGTAATGACATTTCTCAACGCGCTGTGGCGCTATTCCGCATTTCACTGCCAACTGACTTTTGTGTTTTTTCCTCTGCTGTTCTTCTTCATCACCTTTTAGTTCCTTTATCCCCATGTTTTATTTCATATGATTTGAAATGTATTTGACTGAGTTTAAAGGTCTGATTTGTTGAAAATAGCTGATCGACAATTGCTCGTAGATCGGCTAGTTTCAAATAGCCGAAGTGTATAGGGTTTATAGTGGATATAGCTGATGTTGATGCTATATTAAAAAAACACAACACACTCACTGTGCTATTATTGTTATTATATGTCAGTCAGTAAACACTGAAGTTGGTGCTTTCATGAAAGTAAGGATAGCACTCAATCCATTGATTCACAATACCAGAATGCACTTTATAATACATGAAGCAGACAGCCCTGTGATTAAACCTTTAATTATAATACATGAAGCAGACAGCCCTGTGATTAAACCTTTAATTATAATACATGAAGCAGATAGCCCTGTGAATAAACCTTTAATTATAATACATGAAGCAGACAGCCCTGTGATTAAACCTTCAGCATTACACTGCAACCACACTGTGGCTACCTTTTTATTCACAATGCAGTTATTGTACTCCTAATATATCATGGTGTAGTCTAGCTCTGGTCCATAGCTCTAATATATCATGGTGTAGTCTAGCTCTGGTCCATAGCTCTAATATATCATGGTGTAGCCTAGCTCTGGTCCATAGCTCTAATATATCATGGTGTAGTCTATCTCTGGTCCAAAGCTCTAATATATCATGGTGTAGTCTAGCTCTGGTCCATAGCTCTAATATATCATGGTGTAGTCTAGCTCTGGTCCATAGCTCTAATATATCATGGTGTAGTCTAGCTCTGGTCCATAGCTCTAATGCCCATTAGAGCTATGGACCAGAGCTAGCTGTAGTCAGCACAGTAGATTCATATTTCAATCGATCTGGGGCGTTAACATTGCGCCAAACTGTGTTCAATTAATTACCTCTTCTGCTACATTAAACAGCAGTTACTTATTATTGAGACTAAGGCTTCGTACACACCTACACAACAAATGTTCGGTCCGTGTGCGATGTCTGATTGCTGCTCCAATTCATTTTCAATGGGAGTCACATGGTTTGACCAAACACTTTTGTTTGATGAGGGGGGAGTGTTAAACAAAGTTCATCACAGCCCCAGCATTGCAGACCACCACTGTAATAGCACCACTGACGAGGGAAATCAAAAGAATGGAGACGGACACAGACAGCTCAGGTTCACAGCTCCACAGGACGCTGTCCTCACAGACAGCTCAGGTTCACAGCTCCACAGGACGCTGTCCTCACAGACAGCTCAGGTTCACAGCTCCACAGGACGCTGTCCTCACAGACAGCTCAGGTTCCCAGCTCCACAGGACGCTGTCCTCACAGACAGCTCAGGTTCCCAGCTCCACAGGACGCTGTCCTCACAGACAGCTCAGGTTCACAGCTCCACAGGACGCTGTCCTCACAGACAGCTCAGGTTCACAGCTCCACAGGACGCTGTCCTCACAGACAGCTCAGGTTCACAGCTCCACAGGACGCTGTCCTCACATACAGCTCAGGTTCACAGCTCCACAGGACGCTGTCCTCACAGCAAGTGAGGCTTTTTATTGAACACACCCAAATCACATACACGCCCACCGCAGGTGGCACTGATCAGTGTTCAATTACTCATAAACAAGCATCAAAACAATAATAGTTTGCCTCTGTACATAATAGAAGTTACAATTTTAAGAGCATATCTTAACACCCCCACTTGCTCTTAGATTGTCACCTTATTTGTTTTTCTTTACAGTTTTTCACTTTCCAAACAAAGTCAGCAAACTTAATAAACTTAAATTTAGTAGCAGGTTTATTGCATTAGATGGACAATAATGCAACACAACATTACCATCAGACACATGTGATCTAATAAAGTGGTATTTTGTGTCGATCTGCCGAAGCAATTGTTCCCTGGTTGTCCTCATAAACCATAGATGTACTATAATCATATTTGTCAAGATCTTTCAAAAGCAATTTCAGATATAGACACTCTTGGATTGTTGCAGCTAGTGCCATATATTCTGCTTCACACGTGGACAGTGCGACGGTGGGCTGCTTTTTGGTTTTCCAAGAAACCAGACTTCCATTTTTGGATAGGCCAATACAATAACCAGTAGTACCTCTGATAGGCCAATACAATAACCAGTAGTACCTCTGATAGGCCAATACAATAACCAGTACATTACAGTCATTTAGCAGACGCTTTTATCCAAAGCGACTTACAATAAGTGTATTCAACATAGGTAGGGAACAAAAACTACTAATCACCAGAAGTCTTTAGTGCATTTTCTGCAAAAACAAGCAACCAAGAGTATACCTAGCGCTAAGGTAAAAGTGCAATATATCAGCTACCTATTTCCTTAACCGGATGAGACAAAATAGCTAAATCAAATGAGCATGAGCTAAAACAATTAAGTGTATCGACTAAACAAGATCCAATAAACAATACAACAATAGAAAACAAACGTTCGTACAACTAGTTAACAACAAGTAGGTCAGGCAGAGAGGAAGGGTAGTGTTTCCTGAAGAGGTGGGTTTTCAACCTGCGGCGAAATATGGGCAGTGACTCTGCTGTCCTAACATCAGTGGGGAGTTCATTCCACCACTGTGGGGCCAGAACAGAAAAGAGTCGTGACCGTGTGGATCGGCCAGAAGGACCCTTGAGTGACGAGGCAATCAGTCGCCCCGAGGTGGCAGACCGAAGTGGTCGGGCAGGGGTGTAGGCATCGACCATAGCCCGGAGATAGGAAGGAGCTGTTCCTTTCACTGCCCTATAGGCTAACACCAGGGTTTTGAACTGGATGCGGGCCGCTACGGGGAGCCAGTGTAGAGAACGGAGAAGGATGGTTGTGTGGGAGAACTTGGGGCGGTTGAACACCAGACGAGCCGCAGCTTTCTGAACAAGCTCCAGAGGTCTGATGGCAGATGCCGGAGCACCAGCAAGGAGGGAGTTGCAGTAGTCCAGGCGGGAGATGACGAGAGCCTGGATGAGCACCTGGGCTGCCTTCTCCGTGAGGAAGGGGCGAATCCTCCTGATGTTGTAGAGGAGGAATCTGCAGGACCTTGTCACTGATGCGATGTTTGCCGAGAACGTCAGTTGATCGTCCAGGGTCACACCCAGATTTTTCGCAGTCCGAGTTGAGGTCACCACAGCATTATCAATGGTGATGGCCATGTCTCGGTGCGGACAGCCCTTCCCCGGGAGGAACATCAGCTCGGTCTTGTCCAGGTTGAGCTTCAGGTGGTTTGTCGACATCCACGCCGAGATGTCAGCCAGACAAGCAGCAATGCGTGCCTCCACTTGGGTATCAGAGGGGGGGAATGAGAGGATCAGCTGGGTGTCATCGGCATAGCAGTGGTAGGAAAAGCCATGGGAGTGGATGACAGCACCCAGAGATGTAGTGTAGAGAGAGAAAAGAAGAGGACCCAGAACCGAGCCTTGGGGAACCCCAGTTGTGAGCCTGTGTGGTTCTGACACAGACCCTCTCAGCATCACCTGGTAGGAGCGACCCGTCAGGTAGGATGCAAACAGGGAGAGTGCAGAGCCTGAGACACCCATCCCCTCGAGGGTGGAGAGGAGGATCTGATGGTTCACCGTGTCGAACGCTGCAGACAGGTCCAGGAGTATCAGGACGGAGGAGAGAGAGTTCGCTCTAGCGGCATGGAGCGACTCCGTCACTGCCAGCAGGGCAGTCTCTGTCGAGTGACCCACTTTGAAACCAGACTGGTTGGAGTCCAGGAGGTTGTTCTGGTGGAGATAGGAGGACAGTTGTTTAAAGACAGCACGTTCGAGAGTTTTAGATAGGAAGGATAGAAGGGAAACCGGTCTGTAGTTCTTGATCTCAGAGGGGTCAAGTGTCGGTTTCTTCAGGAGGGGGGTGACTCTGGCAGTCTTGAAAGTAGAGGGAAAGTAGCCAGATGTCAGAGAGGTGTTAATAAGGTGGGTTAAGAAGGGAAGAAGTTCAGGTGCAATAGACTGCAACAGAGTGGATGGGACCGGGTCCAGAGAGCATGAGGTGGGGCGACTAGAGGTAACAAGGAGAAGGACCTCGTTAGGGGAGAGGGGAGAGAAGTGGGATAGAGAGGGGATGGGGGGGGGAAGAGGAGTAGATGAAGGTAGAGAGGGGGGGGTGGCAGGCAGACGGGTGTGGGCAGTGCGCAGGGCACCAGCCGGGGGAGGAGGGAAGGAGGATCGGATATCGTTCACCTTCTTGTCAAAGAAGTTGGCGAAATCGTCAGGGAGGAGGGACGAGGAGGGAGGAGGGGGTGGTGGTTGTAGGAGAGAGGAGAAAGTTTCAAAGAGTTTTTTAGGGTTGGAAGCAGAAGCCTGAATTTTAGTGCAGAAAAAAGCAGCTTTAGCAGCTGATAGAGAGGAGGAAAAAGTAGAAATGAGAGATTGGAAGGTGAGAAGGTCCTCCGGGAGGTTGCCCTTTCTCCATTTGCGCTCAGCCGCTCTCAGGCTCCGTCTCTCAGTCCGCACTGAGTCCGACAACCAGGGGGCAGGTGGAGTTTGGCGTGCAGGCCTGGTGGTGAGGGGACAGAGATGGTCGAGAGAAGAGGATAGAGTAGAGAAAAGAAGATCTGTGGCGGTATCAGGGGATAGGAGAGCAAAGGATTCAGGGGCAGGGAGAGCAGAGAGAACAGAAGAGGAAAGATCAGTGGAGGAAAGTGAGCGAAGATTGTGACGTGAGGAAATCATGTGGGTAGGGAGGGGCTGTGAGGGGGGAGAGGAGAGCGAGAGAGAGTAGGACATGAAGTAGTGATCAGAGAGTTTCTTACCCTTTTCACTGGAAAGAGGAGTGACAGACAGGTTAGCAATAGAGCAGCCTCTGGTGAAGATCAGGTCCAGTTGGTTGCCCGCCTCATGGGTAGGAGGAGATGGGGAAAGAACTAGGTCAAAGGCGGCGAGAAACGAAAGTAGTGGGTCTAGCTGCTTCTCAGTCGGGAGGTTGAAGTCACCCAGAAGGATGAATCCAGAGCCATCGACAGGGAAGTGGGAGACTAGATGGTCCAGCTCCTCCAGGAAGCCACCAGCAGGGCCCGGTGGGCGATAAACAGCTGCAATGGTGAGCTTGACTGGATGAGAAACAGTGACCACATGAAATTCAAATGAGGTAGGAGAGAATAGTGACAGTGAAACAGGAGAGTATTTCCATTTTCTGGAAATGAGCAGACCAACCCCACCACCTGTCCGCACGGCTCTGGGAGTGTGAGAGAAAGAGTACACATCTGACAGAGCCGCGGGCGTAGCTGTGTTTTCTGGTCTGATCCAGGTCTCAGTCAGAGCAAGGAAGTCAAGGGAGAGCAAGGACGCGTAGGCTGAGATGAAAGCAGATTTGCCTTCCACCACAGCTGAGTGGCAATTCCAAAGCCCTCCCGTTACCACTTGCGCGACGTGAGTTGAAAGAGTAGGATAGATGAGATTAGTTGTGTCGCGACATCTGGGTGGAACCCAGTGTTTGTGCGACCGCCAGGAAGAAGAGAGGACAGGAATAGGAAGAAAACACATTGTAGATCACTAAACATATACCACAATACACTACTATATCTATCACACTACTATATATGTCACTAATCAATGCTACAGCTTATCGTTCAGTGACGAAGTCGGACTTTGACAAAGTCGCCTGTCGCCTTTGTTCGCCTGGCCTTCGTTTGCTGGCCGCCGCTTAACAGCTGACGCTTTCACCTGGTGGTATAAGGCCACTCCAACTGATTGCTAATCGTCTGCCAGGAGTGCTGGCTAAAGCACTCACTTCACACTTCACAAGGAAATCAAGTGGCCTATTACAGGGTGAAACTAATTAAACTAGTCTACTAGCCTACTGTTTGAACACAAACAATACAACTATAAACTACTGACTACCACACAAGCTAATAATATAATACTAATACAAAAGTACTTAGAGTAACACTAACAGCAGTTTGCTAAAATACAGAATAATGCTACTTACTCAACTAGACAGGTCAGGAGCTCTGTTCACTTCAAATGTTGGTTATACACTGAAGAGAATACTCCCAGCCTGGCTACTTATCCCTTGAGTTGTGCTGGCTAAACCACTCACTTCACACTTCACAAGGAAATCAAGTGGCCTATACTACTTATCAAGTGGCCTATTACAGGGTGAAACTAATTAAACTAGTCTACTAGCCTACTGTTTGAACACAAACAATACAACTATAAACTACTGACTACCACACAAGCTAATAATATAATACTAATACAAAAGTACTTAGAGTAACACTAACAGCAGTTTGCTAAAATACAGAATAATGCTACTTACTCAACTAGACAGGTCAGGAGCTCTGTTCACTTCAAATGTTGGTTATACACTGAAGAGAATACTCCCAGCCTGGCTACTTATCCCTTGAGTTGTGCTGGCTAAACCACTCACTTCACACTTCACAAGGAAATCAAGTGGCCTATACTACTTATCAAGTGGCCTATTACAGGGTGAAACTAATTAAACTAGTCTACTAGCCTACTGTTTGAACACAAACAATACAACTATAAACTACTGACTACCACACAAGCTAATAATATAATACTAATACAAAAGTACTTAGAGTAACACTAACAGCAGTTTGCTAAAATACAGAATAATGCTACTTACTCAACTAGACAGGTCAGGAGCTCTGTTCACTTCAAATGTTGGTTATACACTGAAGAGAATACTCCCAGCCTGGCTACTTATCCCTTGAGTTGTGCTGGCTAAACCACTCACTTCACACTTCACAAGGAAATCAAGTGGCCTATACTACTTATCAAGTGGCCTATTACAGGGTGAAACTAATTAAACTAGTCTACTAGCCTACTGTTTGAACACAAACAATACAACTATAAACTACTGACTACCACACAAGCTAATAATATAATACTAATACAAAAGTACTTAGAGTAACACTAACAGCAGTTTGCTAAAATACAGAATAATGCTACTTACTCAACTAGACAGGTCAGGAGCTCTGTTCACTTCAAATGTTGGTTATACACTGAAGAGAATACTCCCAGCCTGGCTACTTATCCCTTGAGTTGTGCTGGCTAAACCACTCACTTCACACTTCACAAGGAAATCAAGTGGCCTATACTACTTATCAAGTGGCCTATTACAGGGTGAAACTAATTAAACTAGTCTACTAGCCTACTGTTTGAACACAAACAATACAACTATAAACTACTGACTACCACACAAGCTAATAATATAATACTAATACAAAAGTACTTAGAGTAACACTAACAGCAGTTTGCTAAAATACAGAATAATGCTACTTACTCAACTAGACAGGTCAGGAGCTCTGTTCACTTCAAATGTTGGTTATACACTGAAGAGAATACTCCCAGCCTGGCTACTTATCCCTTGAGTTGTGCTGGCTAAACCACTCACTTCACACTTCACAAGGAAATCAAGTGGCCTATACTACTTATCAAGTGGCCTATTACAGGGTGAAACTAATTAAACTAGTCTACTAGCCTACTGTTTGAACACAAACAATACAACTATAAACTACTGACTACCACACAAGCTAATAATATAATACTAATACAAAAGTACTTAGAGTAACACTAACAGCAGTTTGCTAAAATACAGAATAATGCTACTTACTCAACTAGACAGGTCAGGAGCTCTGTTCACTTCAAATGTTGGTTATACACTGAAGAGAATACTCCCAGCCTGGCTACTTATCCCTTGAGTTGTGCTGGCTAAACCACTCACTTCACACTTCACAAGGAAATCAAGTGGCCTATACTACTTATCAAGTGGCCTATTACAGGGTGAAACTAATTAAACTAGTCTACTAGCCTACTGTTTGAACACAAACAATACAACTATAAACTACTGACTACCACACAAGCTAATAATATAATACTAATACAAAAGTACTTAGAGTAACACTAACAGCAGTTTGCTAAAATACAGAATAATGCTACTTACTCAACTAGACAGGTCAGGAGCTCTGTTCACTTCAAATGTTGGTTATACACTGAAGAGAATACTCCCAGCCTGGCTACTTATCCCTTGAGTTGTGCTGGCTAAACCACTCACTTCACACTTCACAAGGAAATCAAGTGGCCTATACTACTTATCAAGTGGCCTATTACAGGGTGAAACTAATTAAACTAGTCTACTAGCCTACTGTTTGAACACAAACAATACAACTATAAACTACTGACTACCACACAAGCTAATAATATAATACTAATACAAAAGTACTTAGAGTAACACTAACAGCAGTTTGCTAAAATACAGAATAATGCTACTTACTCAACTAGACAGGTCAGGAGCTCTGTTCACTTCAAATGTTGGTTATACACTGAAGAGAATACTCCCAGCCTGGCTACTTATCCCTTGAGTTGTGCTGGCTAAACCACTCACTTCACACTTCACAAGGAAATCAAGTGGCCTATACTACTTATCAAGTGGCCTATTACAGGGTGAAACTAATTAAACTAGTCTACTAGCCTACTGTTTGAACACAAACAATACAACTATAAACTACTGACTACCACACAAGCTAATAATATAATACTAATACAAAAGTACTTAGAGTAACACTAACAGCAGTTTGCTAAAATACAGAATAATGCTACTTACTCAACTAGACAGGTCAGGAGCTCTGTTCACTTCAAATGTTGGTTATACACTGAAGAGAATACTCCCAGCCTGGCTACTTATCCCTTGAGTTGTGCTGGCTAAACCACTCACTTCACACTTCACAAGGAAATCAAGTGGCCTATACTACTTATCAAGTGGCCTATTACAGGGTGAAACTAATTAAACTAGTCTACTAGCCTACTGTTTGAACACAAACAATACAACTATAAACTACTGACTACCACACAAGCTAATAATATAATACTAATACAAAAGTACTTAGAGTAACACTAACAGCAGTTTGCTAAAATACAGAATAATGCTACTTACTCAACTAGACAGGTCAGGAGCTCTGTTCACTTCAAATGTTGGTTATACACTGAAGAGAATACTCCCAGCCTGGCTACTTATCCCTTGAGTTGTGCTGGCTAAACCACTCACTTCACACTTCACAAGGAAATCAAGTGGCCTATACTACTTATCAAGTGGCCTATTACAGGGTGAAACTAATTAAACTAGTCTACTAGCCTACTGTTTGAACACAAACAATACAACTATAAACTACTGACTACCACACAAGCTAATAATATAATACTAATACAAAAGTACTTAGAGTAACACTAACAGCAGTTTGCTAAAATACAGAATAATGCTACTTACTCAACTAGACAGGTCAGGAGCTCTGTTCACTTCAAATGTTGGTTATACACTGAAGAGAATACTCCCAGCCTGGCTACTTATCCCTTGAGTTGTGCTGGCTAAACCACTCACTTCACACTTCACAAGGAAATCAAGTGGCCTATACTACTTATCAAGTGGCCTATTACAGGGTGAAACTAATTAAACTAGTCTACTAGCCTACTGTTTGAACACAAACAATACAACTATAAACTACTGACTACCACACAAGCTAATAATATAATACTAATACAAAAGTACTTAGAGTAACACTAACAGCAGTTTGCTAAAATACAGAATAATGCTACTTACTCAACTAGACAGGTCAGGAGCTCTGTTCACTTCAAATGTTGGTTATACACTGTAGTACTTCTGTCTGTCATTATCAGCCGCCCAGTCTGCATCACTGTACGCTTGAATACCCAGTGTTTCACACTTTCTTTGTCAACTGTACCTTTAAGATACCTCATGCTTGACTGTAACCCATTGCTCATCAGTTGGCTCTGCAAAGTATTGTGACAGTTTGCTTATAATAGCCTATGACCCAAATCAGGTCTTGTACAAACGGTCAAATAAATGAGGCATATGAAGCATCTAGTAGAGAAATGGTCAACGTGTGGTCATACTTGGAAGCTGTACGGTCTCGTTGTCTCAGATGAATTTGAGGACAAGTGTCTTGGTCAGGGTATTACGGCGGATTTCTGGCATTTGTTTGTACGTCTTCAACTGTCCTCTGCCCACCTCCCGGGTCACGGCCGTCAGGACGCTGACGATGTCTTCTCCTCTGTCAGGAAACACAAACCGTGGAGTAGAACGTTACATTAGGAAAATAGAAATACTACTAAAATCCAGCTCTGGACATTTCATCGATGTTTATTCTGTTGTGAGGAGGATGTGAAAATCGAGTGTCCAATGATTTACTTTGCATATCAAAAAAAGTTCCCTTTAAAGGAGAATCCATACTAAAAGGCTTTCTTACCTTTCTTTGTAGTTGTTACGTCCCCACCAAAGAGGTCCAGGTGTTTTTTTGTGCAACAACTCCTACCATATTTCCCCTACCATAAGCCCTCAATGAATTGCATTGAATGGGAATTGAATGGGTCTATGGGGTGTTGTGCTAATTTGCTTATTTCCATCGAAATAAGTAGTAAAGTGTGCCGCTTGGGATATTATTTAGATTATGAAGAGAGGATATATACAAATAAATAATCATTTTGAGCGATGGAAATAAGCGAATTAGCACAACACCCTATAGCCCCATTCAATTCAATGCAATTCATTGAGGGCTTATGGTAGGGGAAATAGCCAATAAGGAGCTTTTGCACAAAATAACACCTGGACCTCTTTGGTGGGGACATAATGACTACAAAGAAAGGTAAGAAAGCCTTTTAGTATGGAATTCTCCTTTAAGACAATTTGAGCATGTCCCCTTTGGCATGTCGTTGTAAGGCATTTATAAAACTCTTTGAGAACCTTCAATCAACATCACTAAATAAATACAATTATCTACTGGTATTCTCCTCCCAATGGCTTATTTAAATATAATAATAAAAGAAGGAAGCGTTCTACTTAGAACAGATGAACATTTATTGTTAAAGGCTTGTAAAGTCAAGCTGACAGATGTTGAAACCTCCGTCTCACCTGACTGCTCTTTTCTCAAGCTGTTCACACAGCTCCTGGATGTAGATGGAACCTTCCTTAATGTTCCGGAATGCTTTGCAATCCTCCACGGTCGACATGCCCATCAGGAAGTCTGCGTCGTTTGGAACCATTTCGTCCTGATGTAACGAGACAGAGTCTTCCTGTAGTGTGTCGTCCTGTCCCCCGCTGGGTGTCGGGGGTGGCAGCAACACCCCCCGCTGGTAGTCGCTCCCCTGGCACACCTGGATGAAGAACAGCTTGGGCTTCCCTGCCAGGGTGGGAGCGTTCCTGCTTCTGAAGGGCTGAGTCATCAACCCATATTACCATTAACACCTTTTAATTTTCTGTTTCTCTGGTGTAAACACAATGATCGGCTTGATTTTGTAAAAAATGAATTTGGGTCAGGTATTCATGTAGAACCTTGTTCCAATTTCTGCCAGATTGTTTTAGCCCATACAATGATCTTTCATTGATGTTGGATTGGACCTCGTAACCCTCTGGTTGTTCCATATAGATCTCACAGTCTATAGGTTTAGTTTAGTTTAGTTTATTTAGGATCCCCATTAGCTGTTGCCAGCTATTCTTCCTGGGGTCCTCACAGAATAATATACATACAAAAAAACATTACAACATTACAGATATCACAAAAGAAAAGAAAGAAAACAAAAAAACAAAAAAAGTAAATACATTAAAGCATAACTACGGTTAGTGCATTCACTCTAGATTACATTAACTGGTATATTGACATAAACAGAATTACAATTTATTGTATTTATTTTCTTAAAGTGCCTTTTACCCTTAATTTCTGTGATGCATACTGGTAGAGAGTTCCAGAAAGTCATTGCCCTGTACATGACAGGGCAACAAGTTCTTGGCTTAGGCACTGTAAATCGACCCATTGCAACATGTCTGGTATTATGTCTGTGTCTATCACTGGTATAATGAATATTTGTATATAAGCATTTTGGTTTTTTATTTGAACAAATGTTCCTAAAAAATCCAGCCAGACTAGCAGCTAATCTCTGCTCCACCAACAGCCATGACAGCTTCTGATGATTTAACAGTGTACTAGATCTAGTATTGCAGTTCAGGGCAAGGCGAGCTGCCTTATTCTGGGCTATTTGTAATTTACACAGGTCCTTTTTAGCTGCATTGGACCACACAACTGGACAATAGTCAAGGTGGGATATCACTAGTGCCTGGATGACCTGGACAGCAGATGTTGGAGTTAAAAACTCAGCACATCTCCTAATCATGGACAAACCCCCTCCCATCTTCTTAGTTATGTTTTGAATATGAGTAGACCATGTTAGATGACCCCAAGTAGTTTTGTTTCATCTACCTGCTCAATTGCTAAATCGCTCAGATTCAGATTCAATTTGGGTTTTGACTTGAGCATATGCTGTGATCCAAATACAATGGATTTAGTCTTTGAGATGTTCAGGACCATCCTATTGTTCACCACCCACTCTGATATGTTCTGTAGTTCCTTGTTGAGATGTTCAGGACCATCCTATTGTTCACCACCCACTCTGATATGTTCTGTAGTTCCTTGTTGAGATGTTCAGGACCATCCTATTGTTCACCACCCACTGATATGTTCTGTAGTTCCTTGTTAAGATGTTCAGGACCATCCTATTGTTCACCACCCACTCTGATATGTTCTGTAGTTCCTTGTTGAGATGTTCAGGACCATCCTATTGTTCACCACCCACTCTGATGTTCTGTAGTTCCTTGTTGAGATGTTCAGGACCATCCTATTGTTCACCACCCACTGAAATGTTCTGTAGTTCCTTGTTGAGATGTTCAGGACCATCCTATTGTTCACCACCCACTGATATGTTCTGTAGTTCCTTGTTGAGATGTTCAGGACCATCCTATTGTTCACCACCCACTGATATGTTCTGTAGTTCCTTGTTGAGATGTTCAGGACCATCCTATTGTTCACCACCCACTCTGATATGTTCTGTAGTTCCTTGTTAAGAGCTACAGACAGATCTTCCACATTAGTGGCTGACATATACAAAGTAGTGTCATCAGAATACATGGCTATATTGGCCCTGTCTAAGACCAGTGGCATGTCATTTGTAAATATAGTGAACAACAAAGGACCTAAGCAACTTCCTTGTGGAATTCCACAGTGAATATGTTTAGTGTCTGAGAGACTCCCATTATAGTATACTCTCTGTGATCTGCTGGATAAATAGCTTTTTATCCACCTTAGTGCAGATAAGGTAAAACCACAACATGAAAGTTTGTCAAGCAAAAGATTGTGATCAATAATGTCGAACGCGGCACTAAAATCTAACAATACAGACCCCACTAGTCTCTAAATCTAACAATACAGACCCCACTAGTCTCTAAATCTACCAATACAGACCCCACTAGTCTCTAAATCTAACAATACAGACCCCACTAGTCTCTAAATCTAACAATACAGACCCCACTAGTCTCTAAATCTAACAATACAGACCCCACTAGTCTCTAAATCTACCAATACAGACCCCACTAGTCTCTTGGAATCCACATTCATTAGACAGTCATCTATTAACTGTGTCATTGCTGTACATGTAGAAAGCCCATCTCTATAGGCGTGTTGAAAGTCAGTATTCAATACATTCTCAGAGAAATATGATTGAATTTGGTTAAAGACATATTTTTCCATTAATTTAGCAAGAACTGGCAGAATGCTAATAGGGCGGCTGTTAACCCCTGTGATGTTTGTTTTAGAATCTTTTGGTATTGGAATAACTTTAGCTTCCTTCCATATTTGTGGACACACCCCCCACATCAAGCTTTGGTTAAAAATGTGAGTAATTGGATTAGTTACCAGGTGTACAGCGAGCTTCAGTAACTTGCCATCAAGGTTATCCAGGCCTGCAGACTTCTCACTGTGTATTGGAAGTAACAGTTTCTCCACCACCTCAGAGCTGATGGGTTCAAAACTAAACATACAGGACTTATTATTCATAATTGTGTCTAATATAGAGGAAACACAATGCACATCATTACAAGACATATCCTTTCTTAACCTTTCTACTTTACTGGTGAAGAAGTTGTTAAAGTATTGAGCTATGTGGCTTAGTGATAAAAGCCCCATCCACCTCAATGAAGGAGGAAGTTGTTAAAGTATTGAGCTATGTCATATAGCTTAGTGATAAAAGCCCCATCCACCTCAATGAAGGAGGAAGTTGTTAAAGTATTGAGCTATGTCATATGGCTTAGTGATAAAAGCCCCATCCACCTCAATGAAGGAGGAAGTTGTTAAAGTATTGAGCTATGTCACATGGCTTAGTGATAAAAGCCCCATCCACCTCAATGAAGGAGGAAGTTGTTAAAGTATTGAGCTATGTCATATGGCTTAGTGATAAAAGCCCCATCCACCTCAATGAAGGAGGTAGTTGTTAAAGTATTGAGCTATGTCATATGGCTTAGTGATAAAAGCCCCATCCACCTCAATGAAGGAGGTAGTTGTTAAAGTATTGAGCTATGTCACATGGCTTAGTGATAAAAGCCCCATCCACCTCAATGAAGGAGGAAGTTGTTAAAGTATTGAGCTATGTCATATGGCTTAGTGATAAAAGCCCCATCCACCTCAATGAAGGAGGTAGTTGTTAAAGTATTGAGCTATGTCATATGGCTTAGTGATAAAAGCCCCATCCACCTCAATGAAGGAGGTAGTTGTTAAAGTATTGAGCTATGTCATATGGCTTAGTGATAAAAGCCCCATCCACCTCAATGAAGGAGGAAGTTGTTAAAGTATTGAGCTATGTCATATGGCTTAGTGATAAAAGCCCCATCCACCTCAATGAAGGAGGTAGTTGTTAAAGTATTGAGCTATGTCACATGGCTTAGTGATAAAAGCCCCATCCACCTCAATGAAGGAGGAAGTTGTTAAAGTATTGAGCTATGTCATATGGCTTAGTGATAAAAGCCCCATCCACCTCAATGAAGGAGGAAGTTGTTAAAGTATTGAGCTATGTCATATGGCTTAGTGATAAAAGCCCCATCCACCTCAATGAAGGAGGAAGTTGTTAAAGTATTGAGCTATGTCATATGGCTTAGTGATAAAAGCCCCATCCACCTCAATGAAGGAGGAAGTTGTTAAAGTATTGAGCTATGTCATATGGCTTAGTGATAAAAGCCCCATCCACCTGAATGAAGGAGGAAGTTGTTAAAGTATTGAGCTATGTCATATGGCTTAGTGATAAAAGCCCCATCCACCTGAATGAAGGAGGAAGTTGTTAAAGTATTGAGCTATGTCATATGGCTTAGTGATAAAAGCCCCATCCACCTGAATGAAGGAGGAAGTTGTTAAAGTATTGAGCTATGTCATATGGCTTAGTGATAACAGCCCCATCCACCTCAATGAAGGAGGAAGTTGTTAAAGTATTGAGCTATGTCATATGGCTTAGTGATAAAAGCCCCATCCACCTCAATGAAGGAGGAAGTTGTTAAAGTATTGAGCTATGTCATATGGCTTAGTGATAAAAGCCCCATCCACCTCAATGAAGGAGGTAGTTGTTAAAGTATTGAGCTATGTCATATGGCTTAGTGATAAAAGCCCCATCCACCTCAATGAAGGAGGTAGTTGTTAAAGTATTGAGCTATGTCATATGGCTTAGTGATAAAAGCCCCATCCACCTCAATGAAGGAGGTAGTTGTTAAAGTATTGAGCTATGTCATATGGCTTAGTGATAAAAGCCCCATCCACCTCAATGAAGGAGGTAGTTGTTAAAGTATTGAGCTATGTCATATGGCTTAGTGATAAAAGCCCCATCCACCTCAATGAAGGAGGAAGCCCTATTAGAGCCCCTACCCAGAGCATTGTTCAATGTTTTCCACAGCATCTTACTGTCCGATTTTATTTCATTTATCCTTGTTTGATAATAACATTTAGACTGCCAGATTCACTTGCCTTTTTCTTAGCAGTATTTCTTAAAGCCATGCAGTTTTTAATTTCATTGTCAATCCAAGGTGCTCTTACAGATTTAACAGTATGTTTTCTAACTGGAGGATGCTTGTCAGCTATTGACAGAAATAACTGCATAAACAAATTCAGAGCTATCTCTGGATTTTCCTCTTCACCTACAGTATGCCATGGTATGTTTTCAAGTTCTTCTAGAAATGAGCCCTCCCTGAAGTTTTTAAAAGATCTTTTGTAAATTACTTTTGGAACCGCTTTTGGGATTTTTGCCTTTATCGTAAAAGCTACTATGTTGTGGTCAGTCCATCCAAATTCAACAGAAATCACCTTTGAGCATAGATCAGCTGCATTTGTAAATATATGATCAATACAGGTAGAGGAGATGCCATTTATTGTTATTTGTGTTCTGGTTGGCTTTTTTACTAACTGTGTTAAATTACATGTATCTGCAATAGCATGGAGAGTTTTCTTAAGTGAGCATGTTGGAGAGAACCAGTTAATATTCATGACTCCAAGTATATACAATTCCTTATTACTGTCTGATGCTCTGTCCACCATTTCACATACACTGCTTAGGTACTGAGCATTGGAATCCGGTGGTCTGTAACAGCAACACAGCAATATAGGTCTAATATTAGGCAAGTGGACTTGTAGCCATAGAGCTTCAATGTCACTAATCATAAGGTCATCTCTCCTCTTTACTGGAATATCATTTAAAATATAAAAAGCCACACCCCCACCATGAATATTTCTGTCTCGCCTGTAGATATTATACCCATGTACCATTAATTCCTTATCACATCACGTTTCATCTAAATGTGTCTCAGATATGGCAAGTATGTGAACATTGTTAGACATCAGCAGACTCTCAATTTCATATACTTTGTTGCGTAGACTGCAGATATTAATATGTGCAATCTTTAACCCCTTCTTTGGTAGATTGAGTGACATTGAGTCGTCTGACTGCATATCCATAGGTTAGTGTTCACCACCGACCAATAGGCCTCTCCTAAAAGAGCCAGGGGGTCACCTTTGAGTCCCTGTAGAGTTGTCCATTTATATACAGCCTATCGACTGACAATGCCACTTTACAATCCGGGGCCCAGTTTTCTTATTGGTCGCAGTATTTTCCTTCTGTTATTGATCTCTGCTGGAAAGTGTTCATTTAGCCAAAGAGAGCTCCCTTGCAGTTTCTTACCTCGGCTCTTCACCAATTCTTTCTGTTTGTAATGTTCAAAACGAGCTATTATTGGACGTGCTTTTCCATCCACAGGTCTGCCCATTCTGTGAACCCTAGAGAAGGTTATGTCTCTCACCACCTCAGGGGACATTTCCATCCACAGGTCTGCCCATTCTGTGAACCCTAGAGAAGGTTATGTCTCTCACCACCTCAGGGGACATTTCCATCCACAGGTCTGCCCATTCTGTGAACCCTAGAGAAGGTTATGTCTCTCACCACCTCAGGGGACATTTCCATCCACAGGTCTGCCCATTCTGTGAACCCTAGAGAAGGTTATGTCTCTCACCACCTCAGGGGACATTTCCAGGTTGTTGGTCATAAAGTGTCTTACAGTTTCTTCAGGGTTGGCAGCGGCATTATCCTCTGCGATGCCAGCGAATATAAGATTATCTCTCATCGATCTGCACTGCATATCCAATAATGTCTCTTTCATTCTCTTGTTATCCACGGTGTTAGAGATTACAGATTGTTGTACCTTTTCTACCACACCTTTAAGGAAGGCATTTTCCTTTCTCAGGTCCTCAATCTGCTTTTGACTGAACTCCAAGCTGGTTCTCAGCTCACGGAGGTCATGTTGTAATGC
This sequence comes from Electrona antarctica, assembly GCF_951216825.1. NCBI lineage: Eukaryota > Metazoa > Chordata > Actinopteri > Myctophiformes > Myctophidae > Electrona > Electrona antarctica. The sequence goes on along the minus strand of NC_136805.1, from coordinate 46,285 downwards.
GTCCAGCATATCCAACTTGCTCAGTCTGGCATTGATTGATTCAAACACTGATGCATCCACCTCCATGACACCACCCGACTCACTCACACTCTCCGGCCAAGATTGATGGGATCGGAGTTGTTTCTTTGGCACAGGTTTATCAGAAACCTTTTCAGCTGCCCCTTTGTCACCACCTTTAGGCATCCCACAGCAGGTTGGAGGGTTTGCACAGTGTAGACCTCAGATAGGCCCTGGCTTCAGCAGGAGAGGCCTCAGGTAGGCCTCAAACAGAATCCACCAAAAATCACCTCAAGCAGTTGTCGATCCACAGCCACTTGTTGCCTTAGTCCACTTGACTGCTAATATCAATATATTAAAATATATATTGAATAATACGGAAACTGCACTCCTCGCAGTCACAGAAGCACTACATGCTGCCCAGGCTGCTTCCCACTCTGCAGTCCTGATTCTCCTAGACCTATCGGCGGCATTTGACACAGTGAACCACCAGCTGCTCCTAGGCACCCTAGCTGATCTAGGCATCGGCGGGACGGCGCTGAAGTGGTTCTCCTCCTACCTCTCTGACCGGACTTACCAGGTTTCTTGGAAAGGTTTGCTATCATTCCCCCGCACCCTCCAAACTGGGGTCCCACAGGGATCTGTACTTGGTCCCCTCCTCCTCTCACTGTACACTAAATCCCTTGGCACCATCATCTCTGCTCACAATATATCCTATCACTGCTATGCCGATGACACACAACTGTTTCTATCCTTCCCCCCCTCTGCCACCCAGGTAGAAGAACGCATCACTGCATGCCTGGCTGACATCTCACAGTGGATGTCTTCCAACCACCTCAAGCTGAACCCAGACAAGACTGAGCTTCTGTTCTTCCCAGCTAAGTCCTGCCCTATGCGGGAGCTAACTATCTCCGTAGACAACGCCCTGGTAAAGTCTGTCCCGACAGCCAGGAACCTTGGTGTTGTCCTGGACAGTCAGCTCTCGTTCAAAACACACATCACAGCTGTCACTAGATCCTGTAGGTTTACACTCTACAACATACGACGAATTAGACCGTTCCTCACCCAGGAGTCAGCCCAGCTCCTAATCCAGACAACAGTCTTGTCAAAACTTGACTATTGTAACTCCCTCCTTACTGGCCTACCGGCATGTGCACTTAAGCCCCTCCAAATGATCCAAAATGCCGCAGCCCGCTTGGTCTTCAACCAGCCAAAATTCTCACATGTCACCCCCCTTCTCCGCTCCCTCCATTGGCTCCCGGTCGCTGCCCGCACAGAATACAAAACTCTGATGCTGGCATTCAAAGCAACCAAAGGCATGGCCCCCCCATATCTCACAAGTATGATCGTACCCTACAAACCCTCCCGCGCACTCAGATCAGCCAACGCAGGGAAGCTGGAGGTACCTTCACTAAAAACGCCGGGACAACGCTCCACATGTCCCAAACTCTTCTCCCTTCTGGCTCCAAAACTATGGAATGCACTTCCCATCACAGTCAGAACTGCAGCCTCACTCCCAATCTTCCGCCGTAGTCTGAAAACCCACCTCTTCAGACTCCACCATGGCCCGTAGCACTTGCCCTAGCCTAGCCCCTTAGATAGCACATTATGTAGACTTAGATAGTATTTTAAACAGACTTATAGCTTGTTACGTAGACAGCTCTAGAATTGCACTTTATGTAGTCATAGCACTTTATAGTACACATGTATAATATATTATATAGTATAGTATGTATAGTTTACATAGATACTCCACTGTTACGTTCTTAGTCTAGGCATGATTCATGATAACTACTTTTTATATATGTGATGTATGCCATGCTTTTGTTATTGCTTAATGTAAGTCGCTCTGGATTAAGAGCGTCTGCTAAATGCCTAAATTGTAAATTGTAAATTGTAATAAAAATCTTTAAAAACTAGAAATATGTATGTAGAAATATCTTTAAAATTTAGCAGGAGCAGCAACAGAGCATCCCTCGGGTGCAGCAAACATGAAACAGGATGGACAGACAGGAGTGTAATGAGCTCTGAGTCTCTGGCTCTGAGCTAGGTGAGCAGGAAGATAGACTGGCATCAGTCGAGCATAGTTAAGGAGACCACGAGCAAAGAAATACTTGAGGAGTTCCTCTAAGGATGACAAGTAGCCCTCCCAGTCACCTGACCGACAACAGAAAGACGAAGAGAAAAGAGAAAGACAGCAGCAGCCTGGCTGATCTTGGCTGATCTTTATTTAGCAGCAATGTTTGCTACACTTGGGTCCGAGGCACCTTACTTTGAAAATAGCTGATCTACAAGCTCAAACTACAAACTTGTAGATCAGCTATTGTTGGCTAAAGTTCTCCTTGGAAAAGGGATGCTATGGTTCAAGTGGTTTAATGTAAAAAAATAAAAAAGTTCCACAATGATTTGGTGGGCCCCTGTAGTGACTATGAGGACCCCCTAGGGGTCATGGGCCCCATGTGGAAGACCCCTGGTATTGGCTAATACTATTTTTTGATAGTATTAAAAAAAAATTGAACCCCATCATTTTCTCATAGTTTGGACTCTATAGAGCGTTGCAGTCCCGGCTCCTACCCTGGACCAGGAAATGAAACCCAATGCATTTTCCTCATAGACATTTCTTAAAGTATTTATTTCAAGACGGTTACGCCGCGGACAAAGCCAACTCGAGTCGTGACAACTCATGACAACACAAACAATATTTTGGACCAAACAGATAATTAGAAAGAAGACTGCGACGCTCTATAGAACCAAGATATGCACAAAAATCCTACGGGAGCTGTTTTTTTGAAGCCTCGTACCACAATATTACTGTAACGCAGTCTGCTGCAGAATGTGGTTTCCAGCTCTGTTCCTGTCAGCCTGCTTCCCTCCAGCCAACACCAACCTGACATCTGATGTTCTCCACACACACACACACACACACACACACACACACACACACACACACACACACACACACACACACACACACACACACACACACACACACACACACACACACACACACACACACACACACACACACACACACACACACACACACACACACACACACACAACAAAGTGACTAATGACTAATGACTAACCAACGATATGGAACATGTTGCAGTGGGACCTCCTGGAAACCCCTCAAGGACCCCTGGGGGTCCCCGGACCCCACTTTGAGAACCACTGGTGTAAAGTAACTAAGTATACATTTGCTCAAGTGATGTACTTAGCCTACAGTAAGTACACATTTGAGGTAGTTTTACTTTACCATTACCATACTAAGCATTAAAGTATGAGGTATAAAGTACAGCAGCCTTGTGTTCCTAAAACAGAAAGATTGGGTAAGACTGACGTTATGTATCTTTCAGGACCTTTCACTGCTTCGTCTCAACCATTACTCTATGGCTCTGGTCTCAGCCACCGCGGTAGATATTTTGACATTCTGTTTTTTTTTATGTTGCCACTACTGTTGGAGCAGCCATAAACTACACAGGTTCATCCCTACTGTTGGAGCAGCCATAAACTACACAGGTTCATCTCTACTGTTGGAGCAGCCATAAACTACACAGGTTCATCTCTACTGTTGGAGCAGCCATAAACTACACAGGTTCATCTCTACTGTTGGAGTATCCTTAAACTACACAGGTTCATCTCTACTGTTGGAGCAGCCATAAACTACACAGGTTCATCTCTACTGTTGGAGCAGCCATAAACTACACAGGTTCATCTCTACTGTTGGAGCAGCCATAAACTACACAGGTTCATCTCTACTGTTGGAGCAGCCATAAACTACACAGGTTCATCTCTACTGTTGGAGCAGCCTTAAACTACACAGGTTCATCTCTACTGTTGGAGCAGCCATAAACTACACAGGTTCATCTCTACTGTTGGAGCAGCCATAAACTACACAGGTTCATCTCTACTGTTGGAGCAGCCATAAACTACACAGGTTCATCTCTACTGTTGGAGCAGCCATAAACTACACAGGTTCATCTCTACTGTTGGAGCAGCCATAAACTACACAGGTTCATCTCTACTGTTGGAGCAGCCATAAACTACACAGGTTCATCTCTACTGTTGGAGCAGCCATAAACTACACAGGTTCATCTCTACTGTTGGAGCAGCCATAAACTACACAGGTTCATCTCTACTGTTGGAGCAGCCATAAACTACACAGGTTCATCTCTACTGTTGGAGCAGCCATAAACTACACAGGTTCAAACTATACTACACAGGTTCAAACTAAACATCGGGTATAAACTACCCGATGTTCTGGGCATCTTTGTAATGTTAGTGTTAGTAAAAAGCAGGTAAAAGAGTAACGTTTGAGGCAGACTAACATCAGTCACCTTTCCATTCACTGTAGTAGAAGCTTGGTGCGGGGAAGCGGCAGATGTGTCGTCTCCGGAAATACGTAGGCTGCGACCATGAGACCCGTTACGGAATCGGTCCATAAGCTGATTGCATTGGCACACATTGTGAGCTTGTAGATCTGCTACTTCTGCTATAAATAGTTACAAGTGTCTTGAGATCTTACCTTAAAACTAGTTAATCAGGAGTTGAGAATAGAAAATAAGAACAATATTATAAAATACATAATTAAATGTCAGAATCAATGAACTCAGTAACGCACGCACACATACACACACACACAGAACAAAACGAAAACTGCATTCGAATGGCAATTTTAGCATTTGTTTATTACACATTGTGTACATGAGTCAATATTTTGTTCTGGTTCCTCATACATTGTACCAGCAATATACAATATACCCTGTGTGTGTGTGTGTGTGTGTGTGTGTGTGTGTGTGTGTGTGTGTGCGTGCGTGGTGCCCTGGGAGAAGAAAAAAGGTTGGGGAAGACTTGAGATGGAGGTTGAGAGCTAGTGGTGGGCGGGGCTAATATCATGTGGGCGGGGCTAATGTCATGTGGGCGGGGCTATACTCTAAGTCAGGCCAGCCACTCAATGTGATTAATGTCCTCAAAGCCACTCAATGTGCTGAACCCATTTTGGACTGAGGTCGATAAAAAAAAGGCTTCTAAATACTAAAATTTTTCTGAAAAACCCATGTTTCTATGTCAGTGGTGCTCAACCTTTTTCATGTCAACGACCCCCAGAATTATCTCTATTGGGCCACGGACCCCCATCTCCAAATATGTCGTTCCAGGGACCCCCCAGAAGCAAATATTTTAGTTAAAAATGTTCGCTCTGAAATATATATTCAATGATTTGTGCCACATTTTCACAACTTTTCAAAAATAGCAGCTCTACAGACCTCATAGCGCGCCACCGAGTGGGCTTGTAGATCTGCTATTTTTCAATAGCTAAAGTATAACATAATGCTTTAAAACACCAAAAGGGGTTCCCGCCAAGAATGTCCTTAATGTCCTCAAAGCCACTCAATGTGCTCAATGTCCTCAAAGCCACTCAATGTCCTTAATGTCCTCAAAGCCACTCAATGTCCTTAATGTCCTCAAAGCCACTCAATGGCCCTCATTTATCAACCGTGCGTACGCCAAAATATGGGTGTATCGGCATTTACGATTTGCGCCAAAGCTTGAAAATGATCTTGTGCCAAGACAAAAATCACGTCTGGTCGGGAGCTGTCGTACGCTTTGTCCTCACCTGTTTTTTCTGTCGTAGAACAGCGGAGCAGCATTGTTTGACCAGCTTAGAGGCTGTCACAGGCATCGAAACATATGTATTCACTCCTAAAATGTTTATATAAAACTGTATAGGTATGTATATGGGCTAAATGTAAAAAAGAAAAAAAAAGTAAAGGAATACGATGTCTCTTTGTGTCATATGAAATTAGTGTTTTGCATAAGCGCATACATGCGAGGATTTGGGCTGTCTGTGCTGAAATATTTCCATGACGGGACGTTTAGAGTATAGTGCAGCGCTGCAGCGCGGAGAGTCCCAACATGGGTAGCCTACTGTAGCCTAATCTACAGGCCGATGTCTTTCTGGAGTTACAGTATGTGCAATCTCCTCCTCGTTTAATAAACCCGACGCGTCGCTCGAATGCCAAATGTGCCGTGCCAGCGCAAGTGGGAACGCATCGGAGATAGTATAGGCTAAGCCAGCCTGCAGCCCACCACCACCATCACCACTGTCCAGTGCCACATGAGGCTACGGTTTTGGCTGCACTATTCATATAATTGACAGTTGACAGCGAGGCAATTTAAATAGACTGTCGAACGGTCAATTGGTCACGGTGTCACGGACGGACCACAGTGATAGAGAGACAGACAGGACAGGAGATGCACCTTGCAAAACAGCAGCGTGTGTGTGCGCCTATTTGTTATATAATTCATGGTTCACAGGTTCAGGTTTTCGTTCACTAATATATCTTGTTGTATATTAAATGAATAAAGACTTTAATAATTGAATATACAACTAACAACACAGTGACAGTTGCTTGCAAATTGCGATATGTGCGTCCGTGCGGGGGGGTGAGGCGGGCAGCAAGGGAAGCGAAACGAGAGGAGAAACAGACAGGGTAGTCCTACAGCTTTATTTAATTCATGCAGGTTTATTTATTTAAGATACAACAAGTTGCGTGTGCGTGTGTGCGTCTGTGTGTGTGTATGGGAGGGGGCAGCAAGGCAACTTAGGCAAGTTCATGTTCATGTCGCAAAAACAAGGGCGAGGCTTGATTTCATAGGGCGTGCCAGATTGATTTCAACCGTCACATTTATCACTGCTAGGAATTAAATTAGGAAGGATCAGCTGTCTGCGATCACTTTATAAATGCCGACCCGACGTGGGTGTACTACGAATCCTACACTCGAATTCGGGGGAGATTTTACACTCAATTGATAAATGAGGGCCAATGTGCTTCATGTCCTCAAAGCCACTCAATGTGCTTCATGTCCTCAAAGTCACTCAATGTCCTTCATGTCCTCAAAGCCACTCAATGTGCTTCATGTCCTCAAAGCCACTCAATGTCCTTCATGTCCTCAAAGCCACTCAATGTCATTCATGTCCTCAAAGCCACTCAATGTGCTTCATGTCCTCAAAGCCACTCAATGTGCTTCATGTCCTCAAAGCCACTCAATGTGCTTCATGTCCTCAAAGCCACTCAATGTGCTTCATGTCCTCAAAGCCACTCAATGTGCTTCATGTCCTCAAAGCCACTCAATGTCCTTCATGTCCTCAAAGCCACTCAATGTCCTTCATGTCCTCAAAGCCACTCAATGTCCTTCATGTCCTCAAAGCCACTCAATGTGCTTCATGTCCTCAAAGCCACTCAATGTGCTTCATGTCCTCAAAGCCACTCAATGTGCTTCATGTCCTCAAAGCCACTCAATGTGCTTCATGTCCTCAAAGCCACTCAATGTGCTTCATGTCCTCAAAGCCACTCAATGTGCTTCATGTCCTCAAAGCCACTCAATGTCCTTCATGTCCTCAAAGCCACTCAATGTCCTTCATGTCCTCAAAGCCACTCAATGTCCTTCATGTCCTCAAAGCCACTCAATGTCCTTCATGTCCTCAAAGCCACTCAATGTGCTTCATGTCCTCAAAGCCACTCAATGTGCTTCATGTCCTCAAAGCCACTCAATGTGCTTCATGTCCTCAAAGCCACTCAATGTCCTTCATGTCCTCAAAGCCACTCAATGTCCTTCATGTCCTCAAAGCCACTCATACAACAAGCTTTAAACTGAGCTGATGGATTGCAGTTTCTTTTTCTCCTACAGACTGCTGCGTTTTTCAGATTTTTTGCAGTATTTCCACCAGTTTTCCAAAAAAACCTTTCCAGAAATTCTGGAAGTAACAGTTAACAAATACTGAGGAAAAACAACAACGGCAAATTTTAAAGGCATCTTAATCGTATGAACACGTTGGGGCCGTATGACGGGTATACTCGTCCTGAGTCATCCATTTTGCGCCATGTGCTGGGTGTGTGTGTGTGTGTGTGTGTGTGTGTGTGTGTGTGTGTGTGTGTGTGTGTGCGTGCGTGCGTGCGTGCGCTGGGTACGCATGACGAGCAGGCTCGTCTTAACCTATTTAGACCTGACATCGAAATTTAAAAAATGTCTTCTAAATCTTTTGAACCGCTCCGGTTGCTATGCACCGTTGCTAGGTTGCTATGCACCGTTGCTAGGTCACTATGCACCGTTGCTAGGGCTCCGCGAACAGATCCGAAATGTTTTTTAAGTATTTTCTGATTATCTGGTGAGTAGCATTGATGCTATCTCTGCTTTAGCATCTAAGATGAAAGCCAAAAACGGAAGACCATCATCGTGGAATGGCCAGAAATCCCAGGCACTCAAGCGCCATAGCACCTTTTTCCAGCAGGCGGCACTCAGCGCCAGAGGGCGCTCTATTGCCATGCTGTCAACAGAGGGCGCTCTAGATGCTGTCAACAGAGGGTGTTCTAGATGCTGTCAACAGAGGGTGTTCTAGATGCTGTCAACAGAGGGTGTTCTAGATGCTGTCAACAGAGGGCGCTCTAGATGCTGTCAACAGAGGGTGTTCTAGATGCTGTCAACAGAGGGTGTTCTAGATGCTGTCAACAGAGGGTGTTCTAGATGCTGTCAACAGAGGGCGCTCTAGATGCTGTCAACAGAGGGCGCTCTAGATGCTGTCAACAGAGGGCGCTCTAGATGCTGTCAACAGAGGGCGCTCTAGATGCTGTCAACAGAGGGCGTTCTAGATGCTGTCAACAGAGGGTGTTCTCGATGCTGTCAACAGAGGGCGCTCTAGATGCTGTCAACAGAGGGCGCTCTAGATGCTGTCAACAGAGGGCGTTCTAGATGCTGTCAACAGAGGGCGTTCTAGATGCTGTCAACAGAGGGCGTTCTAGATGCTGTCAACAGAGGGCGTTCTAGATGCTGTCAACAGAGGGCGTTCTAGATGCTGTCAACAGAGGGTGTTCTAGATGCTGTCAACAGAGGGTGTTCTAGATGCTGTCAACAGAGGGTGTTCTAGATGCTGTCAACAGAGGGTGTTCTATGGGTTGTCTATGGGTTGTCTATGTCTATGGGTTGTCTATGTCTATGGGTCTTCTATGGGTTGTCTATGGGTTGTCTGTCTATGGGTTGTCTATGTCTAGGGGTTGTCCATCTGTGGGTTTCTATGGGTTGTCTATGTCTATGGGTTGTCTATGTCTGTGGGTTGTCTATGGGTTGTCTATGTATGTGGGTTGTCTATGTCTATGGGTTGTCTATGGGTTGTCTATGTCTATGGGTTTTCTATGGGTTGTCTATGTCTATGGGTTTTCTTTCTATGGGTTGTCCATGGGTTGTCTATGTCTATGGGTTGTCTATGGGTTGTCTATGTATATGGGTTGTCTATGGGTTGTCTATGTCTATGGGTTGTCTATGGGTTGTCTATGTCTATGGGTTGTCTATGGGTTGTCTATGGGTTGTCTATGTCTATGGGTTGTCTATGTCTGTGGGTTGTCTATGGGTTGTCTATGTCTGTGGGTTGTCTATGGGTTGTCTATGTATATGGGTTGTCTATGGGTTGTCTATGTATATGGGTTGTCTATGGGTTGTCAATGTCTGTGGGTTTGTCTCTGGGTTATCTATGGGTTGTCTATGTATATGGGTTGTCTATGGGTTTTCTATGTATATGGGTTGTCTATGTCTATGGGTTGTCTATGTATATGGGTTGTCTATGTCTATGGGTTGTCTGTCTATGGGTTGTCTATGTCTATGGGTTGTCTATGGGTTGTCCCCAGTGTGAGTCCTCCTCATGTGCCTTTTCAAAGTATGAGCGTAACCAAAGCTTCTGCCACAAACTGAACAAGCAAAGGGTTTCTCCCCTGTATGAGTCCCCATGTGACTTCTCAAACCTCGAACGTCCCTATAGCTTTTGCCACAAACAGAACAAGCAACGGGTCTGTCCCCTGTATGAGTCATCATGTGTTTCTTCAGAGCTTGACTCGTTCTAAAGCTTCTGCTACAATCTGAACAAACATAGGGTTTCTCCCCTGTATGAATCCTCATGTGACTTTTCAAATTACTATATTCGTTAAAGCTTTTGCTACAAACTGAACAAGCTAATGGCCTTTCCCCTGTATGAGTCATCATGTGTCTTTTCAGATTTACAGGATGACTATAGCTTTTACCACAAAGTGAACAAAGAAATGCCTTTTCGCCTGCATGAGTCCTCATGTGACTTTTCAGAGATGTAGAATGAGTATAGCTTTTGCCACAAATTGGACAAAGACATGGCTTTTCCCCTGTATGAATGCGCATGTGACTTTTCAGTGTTGCAGCTTGTCTATAGCGTTTGCCACAAACTGAACACATGAATGGCCTTTCCCCTGTATGAATGAGCATGTGTCTTTTCACATCTCCAGATTGAGTAAAGCTTTTGCTACAAATTGAACAAAGAAATGCCTTTTCCCCTGTATGAGTCATCATGTGTTTTTTCAGATATACAGGATGGCTATAGCTTTGGCCACAAAGTGAACAAAGAAATGGCTTTTCCCCTGTATGAGTCCTCATGTGTGTTTTCAGTTGTTGAGTATACTGATAGCTTTTGCTGCAAACTGAACAAGCAAATGGCTTTTCCCCTGTATGAATGAGCATGTGTCTTTTCAGCATTGTATTGGTGCCATAGCTTTTGCTACAAACTGAACACGCAAATGGCTTTCCCACTGTATGAGTCATCATGTGTCTTTTGAGCAGTGTATTGAGGCCATAGCTTTTGCTACAAACTGAACACGCAAATGGCTTTCCCTCTGTATGGGTACTCATGTGTGCTTTCAACAGTTGAGTGTGGCTATAGCTTTTGCTACAGACTGAACAAGCAAATGGCTTCTCACCTGTATGAGTCCTCATGTGTTTTTTCATATGTCCAGATTCAAAAAAGCGTTTGCTACAAACTGAACAAGCAAAGGGTTTTCCCCCTGTATGAATCCTCATGTGTCTTTTAAGCACTTGAGGGAGACTATAGCTTTTGCTACAAACTGAACAAGCAAATGGCTTTTCCCCTGTATGAGTCCTCATGTGTAGTTTCAGTTGTTGAGTATACTGATAGCTTTTGCTGCAAACTGAACAAGCAAATGGCTTTTCCCCTGTATGAATGAGCATGTGTCTTTTCAGCATTGTATTGGTGCCATAGCTTTTGCTACAAACTGAACACGCAACCGTATTTTCATGAGTCCTCATGTGTACTTTCAGAGACGACCCTGCAGCCTCCTCTGGTCTTTGAAGTAGCTCCTCCTGCTGTTCCTCTTTAATCTGTGGAGGTTGTGGTTCCTCCTGGACCAGACTGGGGCTCCTCTCCTCCTCTTCACACCCAGGAAGGAGTGTGAGATCTATAAGGAGGACAGAGGAGGAAACATCATCAGAGAACAAATCAATATACTTCCTCAATCTATCAGATTCTATCTACAAATACATATAGTCAGACCTGCCAACAATGCCATACTGCCATGAGTCTCAGCATGCACACGCAGAACTCCTGCATTACTTTCTTTTTGGGGGGGAGGGGGGGGGGGGGGGGGCATTTCTGTTCACGGAAATATATTTTAAAATATCTTAGAGCTTATTTTTACATTTCCTTTTCTGCTAAGCAACAAGCTATATATTCTTAGACAATTTCTATATTTTTCTAGGGAATCATAGCAAAAGTAATGATGTATTGGTTAATTAGATTAGAGTCAATCTTGCAACTACAGCTTATGGAACTGAAGTCAAAGTTAAAAAACTCTTTCATGGCTGTCATTCAGAGACAGATAGTATAGGCCTACTACAGGACATTATCATATCATGCATAGTGGGGGTTGCATTCCTTTTGTTTTCATCATGGGTCTATTTCAGGTCTTTGTTGGTGATCTTTGAGACCAAGTGTTTGCCACTGCTGGATCTAATGCCCCAGGAGGACAAACATCAATATAAACACCACAGTTTTCACAAAATATCACATCTTTCTTTGAGATTTACAATCAAGACACAAGACTATTTCTCCCGATCATTTGAAAATGACATGATCGGCTCTGATTTCCGATCCACGTGATCGGGACATCCCTAGTTCAAACCTGTAGATTGTTTCCAGTCCCTTCACTTTGCTCGCGCAGGTTCATTAAAAAGTCCCCTTCGCTGACTGTAGACACGTACGTACTTTAACTTTGGCAGTGTAACCAAATGTTCAAAAGATTTAACATCATTCTGGCTGGAACAACATTATTTTCGGATGTGTTTGGGGTCCTTGACTACTGAAATAGTTTGAGAACCACTGACATATTTAGAAACATAAGTTTTTTCAGAAAACCGTCAAATGTTTTGGAAGACATTTTTTTAACGTAGAATCTGGCCTCAGTCCTAGTTCTAAAATGGGTCACAGCTGACTGACCTGGCTTGGCGTCCTCCCAGTCATCACCGTCGTCGGCATCACATTCAGAACCATCTGAAGAGAGGGGGTGGTAACCTCTAGTTGGTGGTGACGGCAGCCGGCCCACATCAGAACCATCTGAAGAGAGGGGGTGGTAACCTCTAGTTGGTGGTGACGGCAGCCGGCCCACATCAGAACCATCTGAAGAGAGGGGGTGGTAACCTCTAGTTGGTGGTGACGGCAGCCGGCCCACATCAGAACCATCTGAAGAGAGGGGGTGGTAACCTCTAGTTGGTGGTGATGGCAGCCGGCCCACATCAGAACCATCTGAAGAGAGGGGGTGGTAACCTCTAGTTGGTGGTGACGGCAGCCGGCCCACATCAGAACCATCTGAAGAGAGGGGGTGGTAACCTCTAGTTGGTGGTGACGGCAGCCGGCCCACATCAGAACCATCTGAAGAGAGGGGGTGGTAACCTCTAGTTGGTGGTGACGGCAGCCGGCCCACATCAGAACCATCTGAAGAGAGGGGGTGGTAACCTCTAGTTGGTGGTGACGGCAGCCGGCCCACATCAGAACCATCTGAAGAGAGGGGGTGGTAACCTCTAGTTGGTGGTGACGGCAGCCGGCCCACATCAGAACCATCTGAAGAGAGGGGGTGGTAACCTCTAGTTGGTGGTGACGGCAGCCGGCCCACATCAGAACCATCTGAAGAGAGGGGGTGGTAACCTCTAGTTGGTGGTGACGGCAGCCGGCCCACATCAGAACCATCTGAAGAGAGGGGGTGGTAACCTCTAGTTGGTGGTGACGGCAGCCGGCCCACATCAGAACCATCTGAAGAGAGGGGGTGGTAACCTCTAGTTGGTGGTGACGGCAGCCGGCCCACATCAGGTTGTGTTTTTATGTATCCGGTGGAGGAGGTACCGGCTACAGGCTCTGGCTCTCTGTTCTCACCATCGACAACGACACTCTTTACTGTCAGCGTTGAACCATCAGCATCCTCTGGTTGTTGAAGCAGCTCCGTTTCAATCTGTGGAGGATCTGGATGCTCCTGGTCTTGTTGTGGTTCCTCCTGGTCCAGACTGGGTCTCCTCCTCTCCTGGTCCAGACTGGGTCTCCTCCTCTCCTGGTCCAGACTGGGTCTCCTAATCTCCTGGTCCAGACTGGGTCTCCTCCTCTCCTGGTCCAGACTGGGTCTCCTCCTCTCCTGGTCCTCTGTGCACACAGCGAGGACGTCTAGGGGAAAAGAAAATATGAAATGAGAGAAAAGCAACCCCCTAGGTTGGCATGGCACATGCTACTTAAGGCAGAATGAACCAAGGACTGTAACTCTGAGACTCTGTTGGTTCCCAATGGGAACCGTTTCTTTTTGGTTCTTAGTCCATGAGCCAGAGCTCCAAAATTGGTGGGAAAAACTAGACCTATATTAAATTGTTTATAGGATCAATACAAGTAAATTAATACATGATAACCCTTACAGAATAGTAGCTTTTTCTTATTTTTGATTATTTTGCATATTTTCCTACATAATGCCTCATTTGCATATTTAAAATGTAAAATTTGTAATACAATAAATCATTGTCTTCGTGTAAGTACTCAATTGGGGAAGTTTCATGGTGATAACATTCTAACATGTATGGTTTTACCACTCAATTCATAATTAAGGTTCCAATTTTGGAGCTCTGGCTCATGGACTAAGAACCAAAAAGAACTGAACCGGTTCCACCAACCGGTGGATAAGGGGTCTGAGAGTGGAACCAAATGGACCCTTACGGGTCTGTAACTCTGAGAGTGTAACACACAGGGCCGGTCCTGAGCAATCTGGCGCCCCAAGCAGGATTTTTCGCCCCCCCCCCCCCCCCCCCCCCCCCCCTCAAAAAATAAAAAAATATAAAAAGGTTTTTTTTTTTTTTTTTACTCTGTCCCAAAAATTGAGGAGACACTGTGGAGGCACTGGGGGGACAGTGGGGACACTGTGGAGGCACTGGGGGTCCATTGGGGAGGAACTGTGGGGACACTGGGGAGGCTCTGTGGAGGCACTGGCGGGACACTGGCACTGGGGAGACACTGGGGAGGTACTGGGGAGGCACTGGGGGGGCACTGGGGGGACACTGGGCAGACAGAGTTGGGACAGAGTAAAAAAAACAAACACTAAAGGCTCATTCATAGTCATAGACTCTAGGATTTTCGGTGGTGAGGTGACCACCGGAGCTAAAGTAACGTTGAGCGGTGGTGAGTAAAAACAGAGAGAAGGGCTGGGGCGGTGGTTTGCTCTTCACCGCGGCTTGTGACGTCATGTTGTAGTTCGGTGGTCACCTCACCACGGAACATCCAGACTATGTATGAGCCTTAAGGGTTGCCCACCTCCCCCTGGCAGCTAAATAAAACACTAAGGGTTGCCCACCTGCCCCTGGCAGCTAAATAAAACACTAAGGGTTGCCCACCTGCCCCTGGCAGCTAAATAAAACACGAAGGGTTGCCCACCTGCCCCTGGCAGCTAAATAAAACACTAAGGGTTGCCCACCTGGTCCTGGCAGCTAAATAAAACACTAAGGGTTGCCCACCTGGTCCTGGCAGCTAAATAAAACACTAAGGGTTGCCCACCTGCCCCTGGCAGCTAAATAAAACACTAAAGGTTGCCCACCTGCCCCTGGCAGCTAAATAAAACACTAAGGGTTGCCCACCTGCCCCTGGCAGCTAAATAAAACACTAAGGGATGCCCACCTGCCCCTGGCAGCTAAATAAAACAATAAGGGTTGCCCACCTGCCCCTGGCAGCTAAATAAAACACTAAGGGTTGCCCACCTGGTCCTGGCAGCTAAATAAAACACTAAGGGTTGCCCACCTGGCCCTGGCAGCTAAATAAAACACTATGGGTTGCCCACCTGGTCCTGGCAGCTAAATAAAACACTAAGGGTTGCCCACCTGCCCCTGGCAGCTAAATAAAACACTAAGGGTTGCCCACCTGGTCCTGGCAGCTAAATAAAACACTAAGTGTTGCCCACCTGGTCCTGGCAGCTAAATAAAACACTAAGGGTTGCCCACCTGCCCCTGGCAGCTAAATAAAACAATAAGGGTTGCCCACCTGCCCCTGGCAGCTAAATAAAACACTAAGGGTTGCCCACCTGCCCCTGGGAGCTAAATAAAACACTAAGGGTTGCCCACCTGCCCCTGGCAGCTAAATAAAACAATAAGGGTTGCCCACCTGCCCCTGGCAGCTAAATAAAACACTAAGGGTTGCCCACCTGCCCCTGGCAGCTAAATAAAACAATAAGGGTTGCCCACCTGCCCCTGGCAGCTAAATAAAACACTAAGGGTTGCCCACCTGCCCCTGGCAGCTAAATAAAACAATAAGGGTTGCCCACCTGCCCCTGGCAGCTAAATAAAACACTAAGGGTTGCCCACCTGCCCCTGGCAGCTAAATAAAACACTAAGGGTTGCCCACCTGCCCCTGGCAGCTAAATAAAACAATAAGGGTTGCCCACCTGCCCCTGGCAGCTAAATAAAACACTAAGGGTTGACCACCTGCCCCTGGCAGCTAAATAAAACAATAAGGGTTGCCCACCTGCCCCTGGCAGCTAAATACAACACTAAGGGTTGCCCACCTGCCCCTGGCAGCTAAATAAAACACTAAGGGTTGCCCACCTGCCCCTGGCGGCTAAATAAAACACTAAGGGTTGCCCATCTGCCCCTGGCAGGTAAATAAAACACTAAAGGCTCATTCATAGTCTGGATTTTCGGTGATGAGGTGACCAAATAACGTTGAGCGGTGGTGAGTAAAAACAGAGAGAAGGGCTGGAGTGGTGACGGTAGTTTGCTCTTCACCGCGGCTCAGTGACGTCATGTTGTAGTTCGGTGGTCACCTCACTACCGAAAATCCAGACTATGTATGAGCCTTAAGGGTTGCCCATCTGCCCCTGGCAGCTAAATAAAACACTAAGGGTTGCCCACCTATCCCTGGCAGCAGAAGATAGTGCTGCATTATCTTAACTAACAACTCAACAGGTGGTCTTTAGTAGTTCAGTAAACAAAGTCCAGGAATTATTGCTTGATCTAAAGCGTTATTCATAGTCTGGAATTTCGGTGGTGAGGTGACCACCGAACTACAACATGACGTCACTGAGCCGCGGTGAAGAGCAAACCACCGCCACCGCCCCAGCCCTTCTCTCTGTTTTTACTCACCACCGCTCAACGTTATTTCAGCTCCGGTGGTCACCTCACCACCGGAGCGGTGGTCACCTCACCACCGGAGCGGTGGTCACCTCACCACCGGAGCGGTGGTCACCTCACCACCGGATCGGTGGTCACCTCACCACCGGAGCGGTGGTCACCTCACCACCGGAGCGGTGGTGAGGTGACCACCGGAGCGGTGGTCACCTCACCACCGGAGCGGTGGTGAGGTGACCACCGGGGCGGTGGTCACCTCACCACCGGGGCGGTGGTCACCTCACCACCGGAGCGGTGGTCACCTCACCACCGGAGCGGTGGTCACCTCACCACCGGATCGGTGGTCACCTCACCACCGGATCGGTGGTCACCTCACCACCGGGGCGGTGGTCACCTCACCACCGGAGCGGTGGTGAGGTGAGGTGGTGAGCGGTTTTTTTCCGCTTCCGATCCGATCCCGATACCTCCATTTCTGTGTTAGCCGATACCGATACTGAATACCGATACCAGTGTTGTGATCTCACGTTGTGTTTATAGCTATATCTCGTGTTGTGTTTATAGCAGACTCATCACTCAAATGTGCACTTGCAGTTTGGGCAACTCCAAAGCAAACTCCACATGCCCCAACATTTTATTTACCTGCCATAGTGTCAACCCCTTACCCCTGTGTGGGATCGCTGGTTAGACTGGCATAGTGTCGACCCCTTACCCCTGTGTGGGATCGCTGGTTAGACTGGCATATTCTATATATGACAAATAAGGGCCGATCCGATACTTTCCCCGATACCGATACAGTATCTCTAATCAAAACCAGATCAAACAATCATTGATCTAACCCATCCACCCATCCCACCCAACAGTGATTGAGATACATTCTTAAATGAGGCACAATTAAGAATGTATTGTTTTTTAGCAACAATATTCACATAAAGTTATAATACTGATAGTGATGTTTTTCACATAATGTTATAATACAGATAGTGATGTTTTTCACATAATGTTATAATACAGATAGTGATGTTTTTCACATAATGTTATAATACAGATAGTGATGTTTTTCACATAATGTTATAATACAGATAGTGATGTTTTTCACATAATGTTATAATACAGATAGTGATTTTTTTCACATAATGTTATAATACAGATAGTGATGTTTTTCACATAATGTTATAATACAGATAGTGATTTTTTTCACATAATGTTATAATACAGATAGTGATGTTTTTCACATAATGTTATAATACAGATAGTGATGTTTTTCACATAATGTTATAATACTGATAGTGATGTTTTTCACATAATGTTATAATACAGATAGTGATGTTTTTCACATAATGTTATAATACAGATAGTGATGTTTTTCACATAATGTTATAATACAGATAGTGATGTTTTTCACATAATGTTATAATACAGATAGTGATGTTTTTCACATAATGTTATAATACAGATAGTGATGTTTTTCACATAATGTTATAATACTGATAGTGATGTTTTTCTTTCTCACCCGTCTTCTTCTTTCCTTTGGACCTTTTCTTTAATTCTTTTCCGTTCTTCTTGATCTCACCAGTTCCTCCATCTACGTTCACCAAAACATAAACAAAAAGCAAATAAAAACTTGATGCGATGTAAAGTTATTGATCACAGCAAAAATAAAGACTAGTCCACTTGAGAGTGGAACATGAAACCAAATGGACCCTTACGGGTCAATTTGGTTCAATGTCTTTGGTTCCACACACAAACTAGCACGGGTGACAACATTGGCACAGGAGGAGGGTGATCCCTGACACACTGACTGGCAGAGAGAGAGAGAGGTCTTTTCTTTAAATAGATAATCAATATTCTACATATTGGTTCAAACCGATAACCGTGACTGGGGAGGGAGTCTTTCTGGAGTCTAACGATCATTACATCCTGGTGTGAAAGAAAATACTTCTAAAGCCTGTGGAGGACAATCAAATACTTCTAAAGCCTGTGGAGGACAATACTTCTAAAGCCTGTGGAGGACAATACTTCTAAAGCCTGTAGAGGACAATACTTCTAAAGCCTGTGGAGGACAATACTTCTAAAGCCTGTGGAGGACAATCAAATACTTCTAAAGCCTGTGGAGGACAATACTTCTAAAGCCTGTGGAGAGGACAATACTACTAAAGCCTGTGGAGGACAATACTTCTAAAGCCTGTGGAGGACAATACTTCTAAAGCCTGTGGAGGACAATACTTCTAAAGCCTGTGGAGGACAATCAAATACTTCTAAAGCCTGTGGAGGACAATACTTCTAAAGCCTGTAGAGAGGACAATACTTCTAAAGCCTGTAGAGAGGACAATACTTCTAAAGCCTGTGGAGGACAATACTTCTAAAGCCTGTAGAGAGGACAATACTTCTAAAGCCTGTAGAGAGGACAATACTTCTAAAGCCTGTAGAGAGGACAATACTTCTAAAGCCTGTGGAGGACAATACTTCTAAAGCCTGTGGAGAGGACAATACTTCTAAAGCCTGTAGAGAGGACAATACTTCTAAAGCCTGTGGAGGACAATACTTCTAAAGCCTGTAGAGAGGACAATACTTCTAAAGCCTGTGGAGGACAATACTTCTAAAGCCTGTAGAGAGGACAATACTTCTAAAGCCTGTAGAGAGGACAATACTTCTAAAGCCTGTGGAGGACAATACTTCTAAAGCCTGTAGAGAGGTCAATACTTCTAAAGCCTGTGGAGGACAATACTTCTAAAGCCTGTAGAGAGGACAATACTTCTAAAGCCTGTAGAGAGGACAATACTTCTAAAGCCTGTAGAGAGGACAATACTTCTAAAGCCTGTGGAGGACAATACTTCTAAAGCCTGTGGAGAGGACAATACTTCTAAAGCCTGTAGAGAGGACAATACTTATAAAGCCTGTAGAGAGGACAATACTTCTAAAGCCTGTGGAGAGGACAATACTTCTAAAGCCTGTGGAGGACAATCAAAACCAGTTGGATATGTTTAATTTACGTGTTGTTCCATGATTAAACGTAGTGTTGACATGTTGAAACTGGCCCCCGTAAGATCTGAATCCCCCCCACCCACCCCTTTTTACCCTCACTGTATATGTTTTTCTCTTTTTTACCTCCTTTATGATGAATTCCTGTTCTGTTCTTTGACTATATGGAAGTGTCTATTTGTACGTCTCTAAATGTTTTGATGAATTGAACAAGGTGGACCCTCTTGTAAACAGGTGTAATGTTTTATGGTGTCGTCCACTCACAGTTAACAGTCTTTGTTTTGAGTTTGTGCTTAAAATGTACTGTAATTCTGCAAACTGTTAAAGGGATATTCAGTGATTTCACTTAATTCAAATATCACTTATTTTTTCTTATTTTTTGTATAATCCTCCCTACTATAAAGTGTGCTGACCATATAAGGAGTTCCTCCCTGTCCCCAGTGAGCCCCTGGGGTCAAAAAACCCTAGTTTCGGTTTGGGCTTTGGGTGGCAAAGCCTTCATCCAATCAGGATGAGAGGGGCCTTCCTCCAATCATGATGGAGTGGGGCAGGCCTTGGTGCACGTGCTGTTGGTCTGTTGTACTTCCCCCACTGTAGAGTGTGTGCATGTGCACATCTTGTTACCGGGAGGACTGGGGTCTTTTCCAAATCACCCAAATCACTGAATGCTCCTTTAATAAATAGTTCAATGAATCAATCAAAAAAACGTAGTGTTGACATGGTGTCATAATTAAAAATAATGTTGATAACGGCACACTGACTATCAGGACAATAAAAACATGAATGTTGCCTTTATAGATGGTTGAACCCCTGCAGGGGGTCATTATAGATGGTTGAACCCCTGCAGGGGGTCTTTATAGATGGTTGAACCCCTGCAGGGGGTCATTATAGATGGTTGAACCCCTGCAGGGGGTCTTTATAGATGGTTGAACCCCTGCAGGGGGTCATTATAGATGGTTGAACCCCTGCAGGGGGTCTTTATAGATGGTTGAACCCCTGCAGGGGGTCTTTATAGATGGTTGAACCCCTGCAGGGGGTCATTATAGATGGTTGAACCCCTGCAGGGGGTCTTTATAGATGGTTGAACCCCTGCAGGGGGTCTTTATAGATGGTTGAACCCCTGCAGGGGGTCTTTATAGATGGTTGAACCCCTGCAGGGGGTCATTATAGATGGTTGAACCCCTGCAGGGGGTCTTTATAGATGGTTGAACCCCTGCAGGGGGTCTTTATAGATGGTTGAACCCCTGCAGGGGGTCTTTATAGATGGTTGAACCCCTGCAGGGGGTCTTTATAGATGGTTGAACCCCTGCAGGGGGTCTTTATAGATGGTTGAACCCCTGCAGGGGGTCTTTATAGATGGTTGAACCCCTGCAGGGGGTCTTTATAGAGTCTTTATAGATGGTTGAACCCCTGCAGGGGGTCATTATAGATGGTTGAACCCCTGCAGGGGGTCATTATAGATGGTTGAACCCCTGCAGGGGGTCTTTATAGATGGTTGAACCCCTGCAGGGGGTCATTATAGATGGTTGAACCCCTGCAGGGGGTCATTATAGATGGTTGAACCCCTGCAGGGGGTCTTTATAGATGGTTGAACCCCTGCAGGGGGTCTTTATAGATGGTTGAACCCCTGCAGGGGGTCTTTATAGATGGTTGAACCCCTGCAGGGGGTCTTTATAGATGGTTGAACCCCTGCAGGGGGTCTTTATAGATGGTTGAACCCCTGCAGGGGGTCTTTATAGATGGTTGAACCCCTGCAGGGGGTCTTTATAGATGGTTGAACCCCTGCAGGGGGTCTTTATAGATGGTTGAACCCCTGCAGGGGGTCTTTATAGATGGTTGAACCCCTGCAGGGGGTCTTTATAGAGTCTTTATAGATGGTTGAACCCCTGCAGGGGGTCATTATAGATGGTTGAACCCCTGCAGGGGGTCATTATAGATGGTTGAACCCCTGCAGGGGGTCTTTATAGATGGTTGAACCCCTGCAGGGGGTCATTATAGATGGTTGAACCCCTGCAGGGGGTCATTATAGATGGTTGAACCCCTGCAGGGGGTCTTTATAGATGGTTGAACCCCTGCAGGGGGTCTTTATAGATGGTTGAACCCCTGCAGGGGGTCTTTATAGATGGTTGAACCCCTGCAGGGGGTCTTTATAGATGGTTGAACCCCTGCAGGGGGTCTTTATAGATGGTTGAACCCCTGCAGGGGGTCTTTATAGATGGTTGAACCCCTGCGGGGGGTCTTTATAGATGGTTGAACCCCTGCGGGGGGTCATTATAGATGGTTGAACCCCTGCAGGGGGTCTTTATAGATGGTTGAACCCCTGCAGGGGGTCTTTATAGATGGTTGAACCCCTGCAGGGGGTCTTTATAGATGGTTGAACCCCTGCAGGGGGTCTTTATAGATGGTTGAACCCCAGGGGGGGGGGGGGGGGGGGGGGTCCCCAGGGGGTCCACGGACCACACTTTTAGAAACACTTGTCTGGCAGTCTTTTATATTATTTGTTTAATATTTATATTTTATATTATACTTAACGTTTTGTGGCCAAGACACACACCATAGAGCAAGACACACACCATAGAGCAAGACATGCAAACTATTCCCTATAACAGTGGTTTTCAAAGCGGGGTCTGTGGCCGGCCCCCCACACACACACAACAACTTACAATTTAAAATGTAGGCATTTAGCAGACGCTCTTAATCCAGAGCGACTTACATTAGGCAGGAACAAAAGTATGGGAATACATCACATATATAAAATGCATTTATCAAGAAACATGCGTAAGCTAAGAACGTAACTAGAACATATCTATATAATGACACTATACATATTAACTATACATATATACTATACTATGCTATACATATGTACTATGATGTGCTATGACTACATACAATGCGATTATTGTGCTGTCTACATGACATGCTATAAGTCTGTTTCAAATGCTATCTAAAAAGTGCTATCTAAGGGGGTAGGATAAGTGCTATGGGCCATGATGGAGTCTGAAAAGGTGGGTCTTCAGACTACGGCGGAAGATCGGGAGTGATGCTGCAGTTCTGATTGCAACGGGGAGTGCATTCCACAGTTTTGGGGCCAGAAGGGAGAAGAGTTTGGGACGTGTGGAGCGTTGTCCCGGCGTTTTTAGTGAGGGTACTTCCAGCTTTCCTGCGTTGGCTGATCTGAGTGCGCGGGAGGGTTTGTAGGGTTCAATCATGCTTGCAAGATATGGGGGAGCCATACCTTTGGTTGCTTTGAATGCCAGCATCAGAGTTTTGTATTCTGTGCGGGCAGCGACTGGGAGCCAGTGCAGGGAGCGGAGCAGGGGGGAGACATGTGAGAATTTTGGCTGGTTGAAGACCAGACGAGCTGCGGCATTTTGGATCATTTGGAGAGGCTTAAGTGCACATGCCGGTAGGCCAGTAAGGAGCGAATTACAATAGTCAAGTTTTGACAAGACTGTTGTCTGGATTAGGAGCTGGGCTGATTCCTGGGTGAGGAACGGTCTAATTCGTCGTATGTTACACACACACACACACACACACACACACACACACACACACACACACACACACACACACACACACACACACACACACACACACACACACACACACACACACACACACACACACACACACACACACACACACACACACTTTAAGTGCTTCAGGATACAGATCACGGGTACAGAAAGCATCGCCTTCTCCATATATGGCGACTGCCAATTATTGCAGACACTGAACAGAATTTTGCCGATGCCTGATCAGCTCTCGGCTTATTGGGCATGCCTGCAAACTGCAGGCCCTCACGACTGACTTATGGACATTACAGAGGCTTCCAAATATGAACACAAGTAGTTTACATTTGTAGCCAAGCTGTATAATTGCCTTGGAAATGAGAGGACGGAACGACGTGGCATTAATTACGTCAATGAATTGGGATGATTGATTACTGAATACATTGATATAGCATGTTGTATTCTCATTCATAATATTGCCAAGTGTATTATAGAAACAATCTATGAAGACATTAATATTTGAACTTGGAGGTCTATAAATACAACCCACTATAACCTTCTTTTTAAAGAAAGGCTCAATAAGTTCTATAAAAACAGCTTCAGCTTCATCTCCAATTAAAGTTACAAGGTCGTTGCGTGGAGAGAATTGAATGCCCTCCTTAATAAAGAGAGACACACCACCTCCACCTCGCTCGGTTCTATAGCTGGCGTGTAGCCGCAATTTGCAACTCTAGATTGTTTTATAATGGGATGAATCTGGAGTTGCAAGTGAGTGTTGCAGTTTGGAAGCACTCGTTTTTGTTAACGGGTCGCGCTGCTGCCTCCAGCATTATGTGCAAATTCAAAACAGGTGGTACGCTGGGCCGTTCAGTGACTTATGACGAGTGCTTCCAAACTCCAAATAATCACCTGCACAGAATTTCTTGACAGAAAGTAGATCAAAACACGTCTACGGTGGATTTTTATGAAAAACAAGCTTGGCAGATTGAAAGAGGATAATTCAAGCTTGGACTACAGCTGCAATGTTGGTGAGTTTAACGTTGTTTAAGACAAGCAGATCACAAACCAAATTGGATGAGTGGGGAGTCAATGGAGGGTATTGCAACACTAGATTCATCCCATTATAGTTTGGGAGTTGCAAATTGCGGCTAAGCTGGCGTGGTGATTATAGTTGTTAATAAAGACATTATTTACTTTGTCTCTGTCCAACCATGTTTCCGTCAGTCCAATAACGGTAAAGTTTATGGATAGTATATCAAGATAGTTATTGAGATTTGCATATTTTTTGGGATTATTTAAACTGCGACTATTTTGAAACAAGGAAAAACAATTTTCATTGCTAATATAAAGAGTCCTCGGAGTAATAATCGCAAGTTGTGCAGAGTTTATATCAGGGTCAGCATTAGCCAATGGAAAAAGTAGGCTACTTATCGTCCTCATGGGTGGGATTTCTACGCTTTGACTGTAAAGGTGACGAATATCCTCATTAACTGCATCATTCTTTAATATTGTATGACACACACACACACACAGTGACTGACACACATACCTGCAGCGGTGTGTAGCAGCAGTGTGTCCATCTCTCTCTGCAAGAGGCTGCACATGAACTGCGCGGCCGCGCTGAGGCGCTCTAACACAAACACTCTGAGCCGACAGACGTCACCGCTTGTTGTGTGTTTGTCCAAAACACACAATATGTCCTCTCCCACTGACGTCATGTGTCCGTTTATCTCCAGCCGTACAGACTCCATTTGACCCGTTTTACCTCTTCAAGAGACGTTTTACCTCCTTTAAGAGACGTTTAACCTCCTTTATGATGCATTTAAATCATTTAGGATACGTTTTAACTCATTTAAGAGACGTTTAACTGCTTTTGAGATATTTCACCTCCTTTCTTTGTTGTGAGTCCAGAGAAACCTCGCCGCGTCGCGTCCAGGTCGCGTCCGTCAACAGGAAGGAATAACTACAATAACGATCTTCTACTTCCTGGTCAACGTGACTGGTCAAGCATGCGCAACAACACAGGATCCAGCGGAGCACCGTTAGCCTTAATGCCTGCCGCCCCCTGGTGGAGGAGGTGTGTAACTGTCGCTGATATAGATTTAGGATCAACGAGGCGGCCACTGGCCAGTTGGTTCGATCCCCACTTGGTCCAGAAGTAACCTGAACACAACAAGTGGCTCATGCTGTGTTTTAGATCATTTGACACAATGACAAGTGTGATGTAAAGAGTAGAGGATTGATTGATTGAAATATGTATTAACAGTTTGCAGAATTACAGTACATTTCAAACACAAACTCAATACAAAGACTGTGGACGACCCAATTAAGCATTACACTTGTTTACAAGAGGGTCCACCTTGTTCAATTCATCAAAACATTTAGAGACGTACAAATAGACACTTCTATATAGTCAAAGAACAGAACAGGAATTCATCATAATGGAGGTAAAAAGGGAAAAGAGACATATACAGTGAGGGGAAAAAAGGGGGGGGGGCTTGAGGGAGGTCCCTCCCTCAAGCCTCCACACCAAGAACCATAACTGAGGGAGGGCCGTCCCTCAAGCCTCCACACCAAGAACCATAACTGAGGGAGGTCCGTCCCTCAAGCCTCCACACCAAGAACCATAACTGAGGGAGGGCCGTCCCTCAAGCCTCCACACCAAGAACCATAACTGAGGGAGGGCCGTCCCTCAAGCCTCCACACCAAGAACCATAACTGTAATAAATGGTTCTATGGCTCTAGAGTCCCTCAAGCCTCCACACCAAGAACCATAACTGTAATAAATGGTTCTATGGCTCTAGAGTCCATACCACAACTAATGGTACTGACAGTAGACAATGACAGCTGAACATCAGAGTATTTAGATGAACAATCATGGCCTCAAAAGTCTAATATCTTCCCTGAGCCATATAGTATAGTATAGTATATAGTATAGTGTATAGTATAGTATAGTATAGTATATTATAGTATAGTATAGTGTATAGTATAGTATAGTAGTAACACAGCTATATCAGCTACTATGGTCATCCAGACGTCCCAGGACAAACTGGTCAGGCTACTACTTGGCATTACTCCTGGAACCCACCTCACCCCTGCCCATTTTGATAGGCTGGAATGGCTTAGGGTTGACAACAGAGTACAGCAACTTGCAATGTAGTTAGGAAAGGAAAGTTAGCAATTCATGTGTGGCAAGTTCTTCAATACTCTGCCTGGTAGTTTTTGAGAACTCAATTTATCTGGTTAGTTAAGTGGTGTTTCAATTATGCTAGTTTAATATACCACCATTTATTCACAAATGTGTTCATTAAAGGTGTCTCCTATAACCTGTCAATTTGTTCCAACCCAACTCCCTTCGGAAACTTTGTGACAGCTGCTGAAAGTTGGGCTATACCATTAACAACCTATAAGGCAACCATTTCATAATGTCATTATTATACTTTAAAAAGGTGTTAAAAGTGGTTAAATGTTAACTTTATAAATGTGCAGATATTCTGTATACACTGACACTGTATGTTGATGTGTTTACTGTTGAGTGAGAAAACAATGTTGCACATTAGGCTGATCATCTGAGGAACCTCCTCCCAAAGACACGGCCCGATACACGAGACCAGGGACTGGATGAGAACGCCTTCTACACAGCTTCTACCAGAAGAACACAGCCTTTATTCACCATTTACATTGCGTATTCCCTCAGAGGGGCTGGGTACAGTATAGTATTGATGCTACCTTCCCTCGTCAGGGCTGGGTACAGTATAGTATTGATGCTACCTTGCGTATTCCCTCGTCAGGGCTGGGTACAGTATAGTATTGATGCTACCTTCCCTCGTCAGGGCTGGGTACAGTATAGTATTGATGCTACCTTCCCTCGTCAGGGCTGGGTACAGTATAGTATTGATGCTACCTTCCCTCGTCAGGGCTGGGTACAGTATAGTATTGATGCTACCTTCCCTCGTCAGGGCTGGGTACAGTATAGTATTGATGCTACCTTCCCTCGTCAGGGCTGGGTACAGTATAGTATTGATGCTACCTTCCCTCGTCAGGGCTGGGTACAGTATAGTATTGATGCTACCTTCCCTCAGAGGGGCTGGGTACAGTATAGTAGAACTGTGTAGCACTTCCTGTTCTATCAAAATAAAATACACGAGTGTAAACAAAGAAAAATACAGAACAGCCACCAGGGGGTGTAAAAAGGTAATACAAACTGGTTACATCACACACTATATACATTTACCAAATTAATGCCATCTGCTACTCTTCTATAAAACATCATCGTTCAACGACAATCACAATGTCGTCATCAAGCAATGACATCATCACGTCCATGTAATTGTCCTATAAAACAGACGTGGTCAAACACAACATGCCATTTAGCTGCTTTTAGCGACAGACCAGCTATATTTCTGTACTTCCCAATAAAGACACGTGGAAGATACTTTCTCCTAACTTCTGCAGAACATTGGTTGTGAAGGAGCTGCTGTGTGAAATGATCCGCTGGACCGTCCATCTGAAAGGAGGAGCAGAGAGATGTCTCCATGCAGCTGTGGTGCTGCAGGACAAGCTGTACTGCTTTGGAGGAGACAGTGATCACATTGATGTTCACGTCTTCAACACAGTGTCTTTATGCTGGAGGAAGCTGACCCCAGTGGCCCCTGGAACAGGAGGAGGACGCCACCTAGAGGTTCCATCCAGGCGTGGAGGCCACACAGCTGTGTTGATAGAATATACAGTCTACATATGGGGAGGATGTTATGGAAGAGAGTACTACAATGTGCTTTATGCATTTGATGTCGACGCCCACAGATGGTTCAAACCCAGGGTTTCTGGGACTGTTCCAGATGAGAGGAGGTACCACTCAGCCTGTGTGTTGGAGAAGGTCATGTTTATCCATGGAGGATACACCAAGCTGACTGGACGCATTAATGACATGTACAAGTTGGACACCAGCACAATGGTCTGGTCTTTAATGAACACCAGAGGAACTCAACCACCTGTTTCATGGTGTCACTCTGACACCATCATCGGGACAAAGATGTTTGTAGTTGGGGGCTGTGGGAGCCAGGAGGTCTACAACAGCATCAGAGTGTTTGACACAGAGACCAACGCCTGGCTGGACAGACCTTCTACACAACTACTACCAGAAGGACGCTGTTGGCATTCATCTTTTACCTACAATGGAGAGCTGTACATATTTGACCTTCAATGATGTGTGGAAATTCAGTCCAGAGACCTTCTCCTGGAAGAAGGTTGAGCCCAAGGGGGAAGGACCATGTCCAATGTATGGTATGTGCTGTTGCATTGTGGGAGATCATTTCATTCTCTTTGGAGGAAGGAAAGGAGATGACACTATATCTGATGAGCTGTTCATCTTAGACTTGAGTCCTAGTCTTAAGGCCTTATGTAAGCTAGCAGTTATTCAGTACGCTCTGGACCAATCAGAACTCCCACACAACATCAGGTGGGAACTGGCAGCCATGAAAACAAACAAACACATAAAAGCGTGCCCACAATAAAGAACAAAATAAAATTAAATAAAATTAAAGTAAAACATAACAACAAAGCCAGTAAGAACAGAAGAAGCTGTGAGCTGACGGTGATTGGTCATCTGTAATGGCCTCGGTCAGCTTCATATGAAGATGAAAAGAAAATAAATAAACATAAACAAAAGCCTCGACGGTTTTCTTTCTTTCTTTTTTTTCCCTCTCTCACAGAATCAAATGTTTTATGGTCCTGATTCACCAGGATCCTGGATGTCTTGATTCTACGCTTAAAATAATTGATAGAAATATTTTATTATAAATCCCTACAGGAAGAAAAATAATGGTCTCTGGATGGGTGGAACCACAACATGTCTGCTATGCCCTACAACAGACCAATGAGGACAATGGTTCACTGCTATGCCCTACAACAGACCAATGAGGACAATGGTTCACTGCTATGCCCTACAACAGACCAATGAGGACAATGGTTCACTGCTATGCCCTACAACAGACCAATGAGGACAATGGTTCACTGCTATGCCCTACAACAGACCAATGAGGACAATGGTTCACTGCTATGCCCTACAACAGACCAATGAGGACAATGGTTCACTGCTATGCCCTACAACAGACCAATTTGGACAATAGAGCGCCAAAGTCGCCAATAGAGTTGCTCGTCCCCTCGATTCCCCTGGTAAACGGAAGTAATTTATCTATGGAGAATAACATGGGCTCATCTTAAAATCGTTTCATATAAGCATTGTGGTCCTAAAATAAACAAGCTGTCTCTGCGTTATTGTCAGGGAGGTGTCTCTGTATTGTTTGCAACAGTCAATCACTCATAGATGATACAGTCTGTTTCTAGCGGAAATGTAACTAAATCAGTAGCAGTAACAATAGCGTTTTCTCGTAGTCAGTTGATTCTTCATATCCATATGAGTGAAGCGGCCTGGATGATTTGTTTATTTCTCAAACACAGTCCGGCGATCTAAAATCCCCCTATGGGGATTACAATGCAAATAAAAAGTACACGAACCTGTGGATTTGCGGCCTCTACCGATATTGACGTCAGACTTCGGTGCTCTATTGTTCAACATTTAATTGATATTCTTTGAGGGGTGCTAGCCCCTCCTATATCCAGCTTTGAGGGTTTGTGTATCTTAACAGCTTCCGCGCCATTGCCGACGATTAAAGTCAATTGAAGCTTAATTTTGATACTGACGCTTAACGCCATTGCCGACGGCCTTCGGCAATTGAGCTTTTAGAGCGCGTTCGATTGCTCGAGCCAAAATGCTACTCACGTTAGCCGGTTAGCTAGCTGTGTTGTTAGCACAGCATTGGATCGCCCATCTTAGATCGTCGTCGCCATAAGCATCCATTCTATCCATTTCTTTCAATCGCCTGTAACTCCTATTCCTTGTCCCAGATGGCATTTTTGGTCAAAACAGCGTTTCTTTGACGGCACAGAGCTGACAATCTAGAGCTCTCCGGAGCTCCGGCCTGGATTCACATTGTAAACAAGGCCCATCCAGCTGTGTGAAAACTCCTAACGTAGGACTACCGGTTGTGGACCGGAAATGGCGGATTTTCAAAATAAGAGCTCAAATTAAAAAAATGCTGGCGTGAATTAGATCCTAATTTTTCAATAAATGATAGCGGTCTAAGTGTTAACACAAACATTGAATGGCATTGACAATGAATGGCCAGCTTTGAGTGTCTGTGTGAACACAAACATTGAAGACAAAAGTGAGGACGCAAATTGTGATTGGCCAGAATGAGATGATGTATGATGATGTATGATAAGAGCGCCCCTCACTTCACACAGGTGTGATTTTTAAGGGGCACTAGCCCATTCTATAAATAGCTTTTGTCTCCACACGTCTCAAGATTTGCCATTGACCACGGGAAGAGAATTACGGTCAAATGTCCCCTAAATTTTGTCCACACCCGTCTCATGTTTTGCCATTGACGATGAACGGAGAAATGACGTCAGAATCCCCAATCCCGCTAAAATATGACGGAAATTAAACATCAAAACATTAAACGACATTGACAATAAAGGAAAACATGTCATATGTAAACGAGCAAATCAGCTAACCAATCACAGGCAACAGGCATTCTGATTGGCCAGTATGAGATGATTCATGATGATGTACGATGATAAGAGCGCCCCTTACTTCACACAGGTGTGATTATCTCTGTATTAAAAGGTGTTAAAAGTGGTTAAATGTGCAGATACTCTGTATAGACTGACACTGTATGTTGATGTGTTTACTGTTGAGTGAGAAAATGTTGCACATTAAGCTGATCATCTGAGGAACCTCCTCCCAAAGACACGGTCCGATACACGGTTGTCCAGAACCGCCACAACAGGCTCTGGTCAGGCTCTGCCAGTGGACCTAATGACCCTAAGTCCACTCACCTGTACAATACCCAGCCTCTGCCTCAGCCAATCGATTGCAATGACAACCCCACAACTTCCATTTGAGTACTTAACCAGTCCACTTTTCACAGTCAGTTTGCTGGTGGTGTGTGGCGACAGAACTGCATTCTGGGAAAGAGAGAGACAGAACTGCATTCTGTGACAGAGAGAGACAGAACTGCACCTGAAGGGAGGACCAGGAGCACTGGTTTATGCTGCTGTTTCAGTGGAGCAAAAGGTTTATTACTTTGGAGGATACTGTGATGATGACACGGGTCAGACTGAGGTTCACGTCTTCAACACAGTGTCTTTGCGCTGGGAGAAGTTGACACCAGTGACGACTGCAACAGGAAAACATCGCCGTGAGGACACACGGCTGTCCTGGTAGAAGATACAGTCTTCATCTGGGGAGGGAAAAGGAATTGGAATTACTACAACATACTTTATGCATTTGATGTCGACGCCCACAGATGGTTCCAACGAAGAGGAACTACCACTCAGCCTGTGTGTTGGAGAAGGTCATGTTTATCCATGGAGGACTCATCAAGCTGACTGGATGAACTAATGACATGTACAAGTTGGACACCAGCACAATGGTCTGGTCTTTACTTAACACCAGAGGAACACGACCTCCTGCTTCATGGTGTGTGTCACTCTGCCACCATCATCGGGTCAAAGATGTTTGTATTTGGGGGCTACCAGGGGGGCTACAACAGCATCAGTGTGTTTGACACAGAGACCAACGTTTGGCTGAACACACCTTCTGCACAACTTCTACCAAAAAGACGCTATTGGCATTCAGCATTACCTACAATGGAGAGCTGTACATATTTGGTGGCTGCATCGGTAACCAGACCTTTAATGGCGTGTGGAAATTCAGTCCAGAGACCTTCTCCTGGAAGAAGGTTGAGCCCAAGGGGAAAGGACCATGTCTAATGCGTAATATGTGCTGCTGCGTTGTGGGCGATCGTATCATCCTCTTTGGAGGAAGGAAAGGAGATCACACTATCTCTGATGAGCTGTTAGATCTTAGACTTGAGTCCTAGTCTTAAGACCTTATGTAAGCTAGCAGTTATTCAGTACGCTCTGGACCAATCAGAACTCCCAAACAACATCAGGTGGGAACTGGCAGCCGTGACTACCAAGTAGTGCTGTCAGTACGAAATTATGGATTCAAACATTCTTTGAATTTTTGTGACCAGATTTGACTGAGAGCCTGTCATCGTTCAACCTCCAGCTTTTCAACGGAGGAGATAAACAGATGTTTTTGTTTTTTTTCTTCATCAAAAATGAGCTCTTCACCTCCTAGACCTAGAGCAGCGGTCCCCAAACATTTGTGGCTGTGCACCCCCTGTTACCTCCTGACCTAAAGCTGACGCACCCCCTGTTACCTCCTGACCTATAGCTGACGCACCCCCTGTTACCTCCTGACCTATAGCTGACGCACCCCCTGTTACCTCCTGACCTATAGCTGACGCACCCCCTGTTACCTCCTGACCTATAGCTGACGCACCCCCTGTTACCTCCTGACCTAAAGCTGACGCACCCCCTGTTACCTCCTGACCTAAAGCTGACGCACCCCCTGTTACCTCCTGACCTATAGCTGACGCACCCCCTGTTACCTCCTGACCTATAGCTGACGCACCCCCTGTTACCTCCTGACCTATAGCTGACGCACCCCCTGTTACCTCCTGACCTATAGCTGACGCACCCCTTGTTACCTCCTGACCTATAGCTGACGCACCCCCTGTTACCTCCTGACCTAAAGCTGACGCACCCCCTGTTACCTCCTGACCTAAAGCTGCACCCCCTGTTACCTCCTGACCTAAAGCTGCACCCCCTGTTACCTCCTGGCCTAAAGCTGACGCACCCCCTGTTACCTCCTGACCTAAAGCTGACGCACCCCCCGTTACCTCCTGGCCTAAAGCTGACGCACCCCCTGTTACCTCCTGACCTAAAGCTGACGCACCCCCTGTTACCTCCTGACCTATAGCTGACGCACCCCCTGTTACCTCCTGACCTAAAGCTGACGCACCCCCTGTTACCTCCTGACCTAAAGCTGACGCACCCCCCAACGCTCAGTCTCTGTATTTGGCTGTGCACCCCCTGTTACCTCCTGACCTATAGCTGACGCACCCCCCAACACTCAGTCTCTGTATTTGGCTGTGCACCCCCTGTTGCCTCCTGACCTAAAGCTGACGCACCCCCCAACGCTCAGTCTCTGTATTTGGCTGTGCACCCCCTGTTACCTCCTGACCTAAAGCTGACGCACCCCCCAACGCTCAGTCTCTGTATTTGGCCGAAAATTATATATTTTTGAGTGGTGTAAACCACTCCTACAACTGGCGTTTGTGTGCAGAAAAAATGAGCATGGTTGCTATGTTCAAAATAATTTCTGACGTAATTAAATCACACCCGGGTGAACTGGATGACCGTAGCAACCATGCTCATTTTTTCTGCACAAAAAAAGCCAGTTGTGAAATCACATCCGGGTGTGATTTCATTACGTCAGATCAGAGCTGATCAGGCTATATAATACCTTACCTTATATAATACCTCACATCGGACAAAAACTCCAGCTGAATCAACTTCATGGTCACAAATCATCACATCAGAAGACGACCCTACCTAGCCAAACGTCAGACCACAGCTGATCATGCTATATAAAACCTTACACCACTCAGTTCACACGGGTGTGATTTTTTTTACATGATTATGGCAAATAATCACAGAATGTCAGTGCACTGAGTATACATCTCCTTACGACAGTGTCTTACCGGATGTTGCCGTTTGTGTTAAATAACACCATAAAAAACGCCATTAGCCTTTTCATGGCACGCTGTGGCGGTCCGCCCCTACTTAATTTATTCACGTCACCTTCATTCACGTCACTTCATTCATCCGTCCCTCTCATCCATTCACAAACCCTGTCAGCCAATCACACCACGTCATTTTCCTCACGTTACCTACCCCGCGTCAGTCGAATATCCAGTCAGGAAATCACCCCGCTGTGACAGTTCCACCACCAGCCTTATACTGCAGAAGCCATAGCACTGTCTGTCCGTGTATTCCGTGTAGAGCCCGTGCCAGTCCCTGGCCCTGTGTGTTCAGTCCGCGTCGGCAGGCGATAGTGGGACGGAAGCGCGCTACTTCATGAACACAACGCTCGGCGAGCCGAACAAGCTGATAGCGAACCCAGTCACCAACAACGGCGGACCCGGCCATTTAACTCCGGAGGATCTGCCGCTCCATATGGTTTTGATTGATTGATTGAAAATTTTATTAACAGTTTGCAGAATTACAGTACATTTCAAGCACAAACTCAATACAAAGGCTGTTAACTGTGAGTGGACGACCCAATTAAGCATTACACTTGTTTACAACAGGGTCCACCATGTTCAATTCATCAAAACATTTAGAGACGTACAAATAGACACTTCTATATAGACAAAGAACAGTACAGGAATTCATCACAATGGAGGTAAAAAGAGAAAAGAAACATATACAGTGAGGGGGAAAAAGGGGGGGGGGCGGTGGGGGGGGATTCAGATTTTACGGGGGCCAGTTTCGAATTGCAGCCATCCGTAGGTGCCCTTTGAGAGCGGTTTTGAAGGAGTCAAGGGATTCGCATGTCTTAATGACTGTTGGTAGGGCGTTCCACATTTTGGTGGCATAGGAGCGAAAAAAAATTAGTCCCTTGTTTGTGCCGAATCTGGGTTGAACATGGTTCGTTGCACTCCCTCTGGTGTTGTGGGTGTGGACTTCGTTAACATTAAGGAAGTATCTACACAGGTACATGGGTATCTTGGTGGAGTATCGAATCTTGTGGACCAGACCCATTGCAAGATGCTGTACTCTGTCGCCGACCCTAAGCCATGTCAGTCTGTCAAAGTGGGCAGGGGTGAGGTGGGTTCGGTGGGTGAGGCCAAGTAGGAGTCTGACCAGTTTGTTTTGGGAGGTCTGGAGCCTAGTTTTAAGGGCCTTTGAGGTGCTGTGGTACCAGGAGGTGCATGCATAGTCAAAGAAGCCTTGTACAAGGGCTCCTGTTAAGGTCTTCAAGGTGTTTTTGTCGACCAGTGAGGAGATCCTGTAAATGAATCTTGTTCTTTGGTTGACTTTTTTGATTACGTTGGTGGCCATTTTATCACCGGAAAGATTAGCCTCCAGGATGGAACCTAGGTAGGTAATTTCATCTTTACGTGTGATAACATTGTCACCCACTCTAACCAAGAAGCCATTTGCCTTGCTGAGATTACTATTAGATCCAAAGAGAATGGATTCAGTTTTTCCCAGGTGTAAAGATAGTTTGTTATCAGCGAGCCAGGTGCAGATTCTACCGAGTTCAGAGCTGAGGGCATTTTCAACCTGCAGTTTGTCACTGTCCGAGACCAGCAGTGCCGAGTCATCTGCGAACAGGAACAAGTTGCAGTCACAAGCTGATACTGAGGTAACGGGGAGAGCCTCACAAACCGACAACGGTCTTTTGAAGAGGAGGATCTGAGCGATTATTTTGACGTCTATTTTGTTTATTTATTTATTATTTGGGAGGGGCCTGTTTATTAAACAGTGGATTTAAGTTGCCTTTGCTGAACTGACGGAACTATACAAATAAACCTTGTGAGGTATTATTTTCATATAATAAGGACTCGTGTGTGTTTACTGGGGAACCTATTGCTTTACTGAAAGTGAATATTATAATTGTGTTAGGTTAATTCATTCCATTGTTGAATTTCCTGCATATTATTTGGTGTTGTTTGTACATTAATGGGTGCATGTTTGGGTACATGTGCCCATGTGGGTTTTGCTCGTGAGGTTGAAAATATTTAACCCCCGATAAATTGTCGGATGAAAAGCCGACTGGCACCCCAAGCACATTTAAAGGGCAATCCGCTACAACGCGCCCCCTAGAGGGCATTCCCCTTCCCCTTCGAGTCACGCTTTTTATAGCTTGACTCGAGCGTTGAGATCTGCACAATATGCAGCATTCTGCAACACAGTGTTGAGATCTGCACAATATGCAGCATTCTGCAACACACAGCGTTGAGATCTGCACAATATGCAGCATTCTGCAACACAGCGTTGAGATCTGCACAATATGCAGCATTCTGCAACACAGCGTTGAGATCTGCACAATATGAAGCATTCTGCAACACATCGTTGAGATCTGCACAATATGCAGCATTCTGCAACACAGTGTTGAGATCTGCACAATATGCAGCATTCTGCAACACATCGTTGAGATCTGCACAATATGCAGCATTCTGCAACACAGCATTGAGATCTGCACAATATGCAGCATTCTGCACAATATGCAGCATTCTGCAACACACAGCGTTGAGATCTGCAACACATCGTTGAGATCTGCACAATATGCAGCATTCTGCAACACAGCGTTGAGATCTGCACAATATGCAGCATTCTGCAACACAGCGTTGAGATCTGCACAATATGCAGCATTCTGCACAATATGCAGCATTCTGCAACACACAGCGTTGAGATCTGCAACACATCGTTGAGATCTGCACAATATGCAGCATTCTGCAACACAGCGTTGAGATCTGCACAATATGCAGCATTCTGCAACACAGCGTTGAGATCTGCACAATATGCAGCATTCTGCAACACAGCGTTGAGATCTGCACAATATGCAGCATTCTGCAACACATCGTTGAGATCTGCACAATATGCAGCATTCTGCAACACATCGTTGAGATCTGCACAATATGCAGCATTCTGCAACACAGTGTTGAGATCTGCACAATATGCAGCATTCTGCAACACAGCGTTGAGATCTGCACAATATGCAGCATTCTGCAACACAGCATTGAGATCTGCACAATATGCAGCATTCTGCACAATATGCAGCATTCTGCAACACACAGCGTTGAGATCTGCAACACATCGTTGAGATCTGCACAATATGCAGCATTCTGCAACACAGCGTTGAGATCTGCACAATATGCAGCATTCTGCACAATATGCAGCATTCTGCAACACACAGCGTTGAGATCTGCAACACAGCGTTGAGATCTGCACAATATGCAGCATTCTGCAACACAGCGTTGAGATCTGCACAATATGCAGCATTCTGCAACACAGCGTTGAGATCTGCACAATATGCAGCATTCTGCAACACAGTGTTGAGATCTGCACAATATGCAGCATTCTGCAACACATCGTTGAGATCTGCACAATATGCAGCATTCTGCAACACAGTGTTGAGATCTGCACAATATGCAGCATTCTGCAACACAGTGTTGAGATCTGCACAATATGCAGCATTCTGCAACACAGTGTTGAGATCTGCACAATATGCAGCATTCTACAACAGTGTTGAGATCTGCACAATATGCAGCATTCTGCAACAGTGTTGAGATCTGCACAATATGCAGCATTCTGCAACAGTGTTGAGATCTGCACAATATGCAGCATTCTGCAACACAGCGTTGAGATCTGCACAATATGTAGCATTCTGCAACACATCGTTGAGATCTGCACAATATGCAGCATTCTGCAACACAGCGTTGAGATCTGCACAATATGCAGCATTCTGCAACACAGTGTTGAGATCTGCACAATATGCAGCATTCTGCAACACAGCGTTGAGATCTGCACAATATGCAGCATTCTGCAACAGTGTTGAGATCTGCACAATATGCAGCATTCTGCAACACACAGTGTTGAGATCTGCACAATATGCAGCATTCTGCAACAGTGTTGAGATCTGCAACACATCGTTGAGATCTGCACAATATGCAGCATTCTGCAACACACAGCGTTGAGATCTGCACAATATGCAGCATTCTGCAACACAGTGTTGAGATCTGCACAATATGCAGCATTCTGCAACAGTGTTGAGATCTGCACAATATGCAGCATTCTGCAACACAGTGTTGAGATCTGCACAATATGCAGCATTCTGCAACAGTGTTGAGATCTGCACAATATGCAGCATTCTGCAACACAGTGTTGAGATCTGCACAATATGCAGCATTCTGCAACAGTGTTGAGATCTGCACAATATGTAGCATTCTGCAACACAGCGTTGAGATCTGCACAATATGCAGCATTCTGCAACAGTGTTGAGATCTGCACAATATGTAGCATTCTGCAACACAGCGTTGAGATCTGCACAATATGTAGCATTCTGCAACACAGCGTTGAGATCTGCACAATATGTAGCATTCTGCACAATATGCAGCATTCTGCAACACAGTGTTGAGATCTGCACAATATGCAGCATTCTGCAACAGTGTTGAGATCTGCACAATATGCAGCATTCTGCAACAGTGTTGAGATCTGCACAATATGCAGCATTCTGCAACACAGCGTTGAGATCTGCACAATATGCAGCATTCTGCAACACAGTGTTGAGATCTGCACAATATGTAGCATTCTGCAACACAGCGTTGAGATCTGCACAATATGCAGCATTCTGCAACACAGTGTTGAGATCTGCACAATATGCAGCATTCTGCAACAGTGTTGAGATCTGCACAATATGCAGCATTCTGCAACAGTGTTGAGATCTGCACAATATGCAGCATTCTGCAACAGTGTTGAGATCTGCACAATATGCAGCATTCTGCAACACAGCGTTGAGATCTGCACAATATGCAGCATTCTGCAACAGTGTTGAGATCTGCACAATATACAGCATTCTGCAACAGTGTTGAGATCTGCACAATATGCAGCATTCTGCAACACAGCGTTGAGATCTGCATAATATGCAGCATTCTGCAACACAGTGTTGAGATCTGCACAATATGCAGCATTCTGCAACAGTGTTGAGATCTGCACAATATGCAGCATTCTGCAACACAGCGTTGAGATCTGCACAATATGCAGCATTCTGCAACAGTGTTGAGATCTGCACAATATGCAGCATTCTGCAACACACAGTGTTGAGATCTGCACAATATGCAGCATTCTGCAACAGTGTTGAGATCTGCAACACATCGTTGAGATCTGCACAATATGCAGCATTCTGCAACACATCGTTGAGATCTGCACAATATGCAGCATTCTGCCATACAGCGTTGAGATCTGCACAATATGCAGCATTCTGCAACACAGTGTTGAGATCTGCACAATATGCAGCATTCTGCAACACATCGTTGAGATCTGCACAATATGCAGCATTCTGCAACACATCGTTGAGATCTGCACAATATGCAGCATTCTGCAACACATCGTTGAGATCTGCACAATATGCAGCATTCTGCAACACAGCGTTGAGATCTGCACAATATGCAGCATTCTGCAACACACAGCGTTGAGATCTGCACAATATGCAGCATTCTGCAACACATCGTTGAGATCTGCACAATATGCAGCATTCTGCAACACATCGTTGAGATCTGCACAATATGCAGCATTCTGCAACACAGCGTTGAGATCTGCACAATATGCAGCATTCTGCAACACAGCGTTGAGATCTGCACATGTCTCTAAAAAGCCATCTTTTTAGAGTACATTGTGCTTCAGTATGTTGACAAGCTTCATGGAGATGCTAATTTTCCTTTCCAGCTCGATTTGGCACCTGCCCACAGAGCCAAAACTACTAGTAACTGGTGTACTGACCATGGTATTACTGTGTTAAAACTACTATTAACTGGTGTACTGACCATGGTATTACTGTGTTAAAAATACTAGTAACTGGTGTACTGACCATGGTATTACTGTGTTAAAACTACTAGTAACTGGTGTACTGAGCATGGTGTTACTGTGCTTAACTGACAAGACAACTAGCCTGACCTGAACCCCACAGAGAATCTAGTTGTATTGTCAAGAGGAAGGTGAGACATAAGACTGAATACAAAGTTAATTTACGGCTGTTATCAAAGCAAACCTGGGCTTCCATAACACCTCAACAGTGCCACAGGCTGATCACCTTCATGCCACGCCCCATTGGCTGATCACTTCCATGCCACGCCCCATTGGCTGATCACCTCCATGCCACGCCCCATTGGCTGATCACCTCCATGCCACGCCCCATTCATGACATAATTAGTTCTAAAGTAGCCCAGACCAAGTGTTAACTGCATACATTAATATACTTTTCAGATGGTGAACATTTCTCGTTTAAAAAAAAACACCTTATGTAAGCTAGCAGTTATTCAGTACGCTCTGGACCAATCAGAACTCCCACATGACATCAGGTGGGAATTGGCAGCCATGAAAGAATCAACAAAATAAAAGTGTGCCCACGATAAAGAAGGAAAACAAAAATGATAAAATTATGACAAATAAATAAAACCTGTGCTAAAGTATAATAAAAGAAAAAAGAAAAGAATAACAATTAACCGACTAAGAACAGAAGAAGCTGTGAGCTGATGGTGATTGCTCATCTGTAATGGCCTTGGTCAGCTTCAGATGAAGATGAAAAGAAATATTTTTTGGGAAATCTCTACAGGAAGAAAATGAATTCAACTGTAGCCTACTTTTAAAATAATATAAAATGAACTGATTTGAATAAAAATATGTTTCCAAATGTATGAAGTGTCTTTGTCAACATATATTGTTGTTTTCTCAATAGAGGATGTATTTCACATTTAATTTACCACTTGAATGAGTTACCCATAATGTTAACGGAGCAGAGGGGAGACGGCAGACAGAGAACCTGTCGCTTTTAAGGGACGTCACTGCCTTTACGAGGCTACGAGCGCCGACTTTGAAGAGTGGAATTCTCAATATACATCCCGATCCCGACTGACTTTGTTATTCATGTCTATATTTTGAACATGTCACAGGCTTACTATATATGTTCTACCTACCACGGAGCTCCGACGGTGTGTTTTACCGCTGTCAACTTGTTGTATAATTAACTTTGCTGAATAGTTGCATGGGAAAATAACCCTGCTAAATGGAGGAGTGACATCCTGACATTTTCAACTACCTAGTGAGTATTAATAATAGTCTTGCAAGATGCTGCAAGATCATTTTCAACAAATACATAGCATATAAAACAAAATACAACAAACATATCTGGGTATTGAAAACCTCAAGGGATGCGACCACTTTGACTTGAGATTTACAATGCTAGCACTTTTCACAAACTGATGGAGTATATTATAGTACATTGTAGGATGTATATTGAGATGGCAGGTATGTGACATTGAAAAGGACAAATCAAACATATGGGACACTTTATTAGAAAACAAAAAAAATCGATATAGCCTCAGTAATGAACCAGTGAAATTAGGGTATTTTATGATGCCTCTCATAGGGATTGCATTGGCAGCTGCAGTACACAGTTTTTCTCCTACAGACTGCTGCGTTTTCTTTTACATTTTTAGCAGTTTCTCCACCAGTTTTTCAAAAAAACTTTTCCAGAAATTCTGGAAGTAAGAGTTAACAACAAATAGTGAGGAAAAACAACAAGGGCAAATTTTAAAGGCATCTTTAAACGTTGGGTATGACGGGTATACTCGTCCTGAGTCATCCATTTTTTGCCATGTGCTGGGTGTGTGTGTGTGTGTGTGCGTGCGTGCGTGCGTGCGTGCGTGCATGCGTGTGTGTGTGTGCGTGCGTGTACGTGCGTGTGTGCGTGCGCGCGCATGGCGAGCAGGCTCGTCTTAACCTATTTAGACC
Source organism: Electrona antarctica (assembly GCF_951216825.1). NCBI lineage: Eukaryota > Metazoa > Chordata > Actinopteri > Myctophiformes > Myctophidae > Electrona > Electrona antarctica. The sequence goes on along the minus strand of NC_136805.1, from coordinate 4,853 downwards.
TGACATCGAAATAAAAAAAAATGTCTTCTAAATCCCCCCCCCCCCCCCCCCCCCCCCCCTGCGCCACTTTTTCATGATTAAAAAAAATAGCTAAAGTAGAACAGAATGCTTAAAACACCAAAAGGGGTTCCCGCTCAGAATGGGTTAATATCGCTAGAACATTGGCTCGCTGTTTCATTTTTTGAACCGCTCCGGTTGCTATGCACCGTTGCAAGGTTGCTATGCACCGTTGCTAGGTTGCTATGCACCGTTGCTAGGTTGCTATGCACCGTTGCTAGGTTGCTATGCACCGTTGCTAGGTTGCTATGCACCATTGCTAGGTCACTATGCGCTCTAGATGCTGTCAACAGAGGGTGTTCTAGATGCTGTCAACAGAGGGTGTTCTAGATGCTGTCAACAGAGGGCACTCTAGATGCTGTCAACAGAGGGCACTCTAGATGCTGTCAACAGAGGGCACTCTAGATGCTGTCAACAGAGGGCGTTCTAGATGCTGTCAACAGAGGGTGTTCTAGATGCTGTCAACAGAGGGTGTTCTAGATGCTGTCAACAGAGGGTGTTCTAGATGCTGTCAACAGAGGGTGTTCTAGATGCTGTCAACAGAGGGTGTTCTAGATGCTGTCAACAGAGGGTGTTCTAGATGCTGTCAACAGAGGGTGTTCTAGATGCTGTCAACAGAGGGCGCTCTAGATGCTTTCAACAGAGGGCACTCTAGATGCTGTCAACAGAGGGCACTCTAGATTCTGTCAACAGAGGGTGTTCTAGATGCTGTCAACAGAGGGTGTTCTAGATGCTGTCAACAGAGGGCGTTCTAGATGCTGTCAACAGAGGGTGTTCTAGATGCTGTCAACAGAGGGTGTTCTAGATGCTGTCAACAGAGGGCGTTCTAGATGCTGTCAACAGAGGGTGTTCTAGATGCTGTCAACAGAGGGTGTTCTAGATGCTGTCAACAGAGGGTGTTCTAGATGCTGTCAACAGAGGGCACTCTAGATGCTGTCAACAGAGGGCACTCTAGATGCTGTCAACAGAGGGTGTTCTAGATGCTGTCAACAGAGGACGCTCTAGATGCTGTCAACAGAGGGCGTTCTAGATGCTGTCAACAGAGGGCGCTCTAGATGCTGTCAACAGAGGGCGCTCTAGATGCTGTCAACAGAGGGTGTTCTAGATGCTGTCAACAGAGGGTGTTCTAGATGCTGTCAACAGAGGGTGTTCTAGATGCTGTCAACAGAGGGCGCTCTAGATGCTGTCAACAGAGGGCGCTCTAGATGCTGTCAACAGAGGGCACTCTAGATGCTGTCAACAGAGGGTGTTCTAGATGCTGTCAACAGAGGGTGTTCTAGATGCTGTCAACAGAGGGTGTTCTAGATGCTGTCAACAGAGGGTGTTCTAGATGCTGTCAACAGAGGGTGTTCTAGATGCTGTCAACAGAGGGTGTTCTAGATGCTGTCAACAGAGGGTGTTCTAGATGCTGTCAACAGAGGGCGCTCTAGATGCTTTCAACAGAGGGCACTCTAGATGCTGTCAACAGAGGGCACTCTAGATGCTGTCAACAGAGGGTGTTCTAGATGCTGTCAACAGAGGGTGTTCTAGATGCTGTCAACAGAGGGCACTCTAGATGCTGTCAACAGAGGGTGTTCTAGATGCTGTCAACAGAGGGTGTTCTAGATGCTGTCAACAGAGGGCACTCTAGATGCTGTCAACAGAGGGTGTTCTAGATGCTGTCAACAGAGGGTGTTCTAGATGCTGTCAACAGAGGGTGTTCTAGATGCTGTCAACAGAGGGCGCTCTAGATGCTTTCAACAGAGGGCACTCTAGATGCTGTCAACAGAGGGCACTCTAGATGCTGTCAACAGAGGGTGTTCTAGATGCTGTCAACAGAGGGTGTTCTAGATGCTGTCAACAGAGGGTGTTCTAGATGCTGTCAACAGAGGGCACTCTAGATGCTGTCAACAGAGGGCACTCTAGATGCTGTCAACAGAGGGTGTTCTAGATGCTGTCAACAGAGGGCGCTCTAGATGCTGTCAACAGAGGGCACTCTAGATGCTGTCAACAGAGGGTGTTCTGACAGAGGGTGTTCTAGATGCTGTCAACAGAGGGTGTTCTATATGCTGTCAACAGAGGGTGTTCTAGATGCTGTCAACAGAGGGTGCTCTAGATGCTGTCAACAGAGGGTGTTCTAGATGCTGTCAACAGAGGGCGCTCTAGATGCTGTCAACAGAGGGTGTTCTAGATGCTGTCAACAGAGGGCGCTCTAGATGCTGTCAAAAGAGGGCGCTCTAGATGCTGTCAACAGAGTGTGTTCTAGATGCTGTCAACAGAGGATGTTCTAGATGCTGTCAACAGAGGGTGTTCTAGATGCTGTCAACAGAGGGTGTTCTAGATGCTGTCAACAGAGGGTGTTCTAGATGCTGTCAACAGAGGGTGTTCTAGATGCTGTCAACAGAGGGCGCTCTAGATGCTGTCAACAGAGGGCGCTCTAGATGCTGTCAACAGAGGGCGTTCTAGATGCTGTCAACAGAGGGCGCTCTAGATGCTGTCAACAGAGGGCGCTCTAGATGCTGTCAACAGAGGGTGTTCTAGATGCTGTCAACAGAGGGTGTTCTAGATGCTGTCAACAGAGGGTGTTCTAGATGCTGTCAACAGAGGGCGTTCTAGATGCTGTCAACAGAGGGCGCTCTAGATGCTGTCAACAGAGGGCGCTCTAGATGCTGTCAACAGAGGGCACTCTAGATGCTGTCAACAGAGGGTGTTCTAGATGCTGTCAACAGAGGGTGTTCTAGATGCTGTCAACAGAGGGTGTTCTAGATGCTGTCAACAGAGGGTGTTCTAGATGCTGTCAACAGAGGGTGTTCTAGATGCTGTCAACAGAGGGTGTTCTAGATGCTGTCAACAGAGGGCGTTCTAGATGCTGTCAACAGAGGGCACTCTAGATGCTGTCAACAGAGGGCACTCTAGATGCTGTCAACAGAGGGTGTTCTAGATGCTGTCAACAGAGGGTGCTCTAGATGCTGTCAACAGAGGGTGTTCTAGATGCTGTCAACAGAGGGTGTTCTAGATGCTGTCAACAGAGGGTGTTCTAGATGCTGTCAACAGAGGGTGTTCTAGATGCTGTCAACAGAGGGTGTTCTAGATGCTGTCAACAGAGGGTGTTCTAGATGCTGTCAACAGAGGGTGTTCTAGATGCTGTCAACAGAGGGCACTCTAGATGCTGTCAACAGAGGGCACTCTAGATGCTGTCAACAGAGGGTGTTCTAGATGCTGTCAACAGAGGGTGCTCTAGATGCTGTCAACAGAGGGTGTTCTAGATGCTGTCAACAGAGGGTGTTCTAGATGCTGTCAACAGAGGGTGTTCTAGATGCTGTCAACAGAGGGTGCTCTAGATGCTGTCAACAGAGGGCGCTCTAGATGCTGTCAACAGAGGGCGAGAGGGCGCTCTAGATGCTGTCAACAGAGGGCGTTCTAGATGCTGTCAATAGAGGGCGCTCTAGATGCTGTCAACAGAGGGTGTTCTAGATGCTGTCAACAGAGGGTGTTCTAGATGCTGTCAACAGAGGGCGTTCTAGATGCTGTCAACAGAGGGTGTTCTAGATGCTGTCAACAGAGGGTGTTCTAGATGCTGTCAACAGAGGGTGCTCTAGATGCTGTCAACAGAGGGTGTTCTAGATGCTGTCAACAGAGGGCGTTCTAGATGCTGTCAACAGAGGGCGTTCTAGATGCTGTCCACAGAGGGTGTTCTAGATGCTGTCAACAGAGGGCGCTCTAGATGCTGTCAACAGAGGGCGTTCTAGATGCTGTCAACAGAGGGTGTTCTAGATGCTGTCAACAGAGGGCGTTCTAGATGCTGTCAACAGAGGGCGTTCTAGATGCTGTCAACAGAGGGCGTTCTAGATGCTGTCAACAGAGGGTGTTCTAGATGCTGTCAACAGAGGGTGCTCTAGATGCTGTCAACAGAGGGCGTTCTAGATGCTGTCAACAGAGGGTGCTCTAGATGCTGTCAACAGAGGGTGTTCTAGATGCTGTCAACAGAGGGCGCTCTAGATGCTGTCAACAGAGGGTGTTCTAGATGCTGTCAACAGAGGGTGTTCTAGATGATGTCAACAGAGGGTGTTCTAGATGCTGTCAACAGAGGGTGCTCTAGATGCTGTCAACAGAGGGTGTTCTAGATGCTGTCAACAGAGGGTGTTCTAGAGCGATGCTGTCAACAGAGGGCGCTGTAGAGCCATACTGTCAACAGAGGGCGCTGTAGAGCTGTGCTGTCAACAGAGGGCGCTGTAGAGCCGTGCTGTCAATAACTAACTATACAAGTATAACTATATAAGTTAAGTATAACTCTACGGGCGCGAGATGGGTCGCTCCGATGAACTGCAGCGGTGGGTGAGGCCTCCACCTCTCTATGTCTATGGGTTGTCTATGGGATGTCTATGGGTTTGTAGCAACTGCCACACAAGTTATATAATGATTTATTTTAATATCAACATTTAAAAGTGCATGTAATATTTCTAATTAACGCCATCTGTCAAGGGTAAGGTCCTATATATTCTGTGCTGTCTACGTTGTGATTTTGTTATTATTTGGGGGGTTTAAAAGACTATGTTTATGATTTGATATCTTTTGATTGACACGGGTCTGGAGTTGGACTGACGCCCATATAGTAGGCGGAGGTTACCGGCCTGGAGATACCTGAGAGAGAGACATACAAACAAACAGGGAGTCTACGAGGGACCTGGACATCTCTGTCAGAAAGCTATAGCTACAAGAACGATTGTGCTCATTATATGAAGCGGCTCGAGACGTCCTTCTGAACTGGCGAGATCGTTCGTCTTTTATTTATTTATTTCTTCGTCCCGTGAGGATCC
>NC_136802.1:42887816-42903429 GCF_951216825.1 Electrona antarctica | reverse complement strand
ACGCACGCACGAAAAGGAAAAGGAACGCACCGGCCGAAGGAGGAACGCGGAGGCGCCGCGTTCCACTTATCGGGCCTTTGGGCCCGCCGCGGGCGGACGGGGCGACGCCGGGGCGCGCCAGGCGCGTCCCTCATCTCCGGGCGCCCCGGGGACCGGGAAGGGCCAAAAAATGTTTTGCGCGGCCCCCCTTCGGGGGCCCGAGGCCCTGCGCGGGCCCAGTTAACACGACACCTCGTGGGCACAGTGACCTCTGGGCCCTTCCCGGTCCCCGGGGCGCCCGGAGATGAGGGACGCGCCTGGCGCGCCCCGGCGTCGCCCCGTCCGCCCGCGGCGGGCCCAAAGGCCCGATAAGTGGAACGCGGCGCCTCCGCGTTCCTCCTTCGGCCGGTGCGTTCCTTTTCCTTTTCGTGCGTGCGTGCGTGCGTGCGTGCGCGCACTCACTCACTCACTCACTCACTCACTCACTCACTCACTCACTCACTCACTCACTCACTCACTCACTCACTCACTCACTCACTCACTCACTCACCGCACCGCACGCACGCACGCACGCACGCACGCACACAGGCATGAGGGCACAGTGACCTCTGGGCCCTGACCCTCCACGCACGCTCTCTCAACGCACGCACGCACGCACGCACGCACGCACTCACTCACTCACTCACTCACTCACTCACTCACTCACCGCACGCACGCACGCACGCACGCACGCACGCACGCACGCACGCACGTCAAACTGGGGGCCCTTTAAATGAAAAGGGTTGACAACTGTCTAGCTTAGTGAAATATTGAATTGGACATTTCATAAAGTCACACATACAACAGACTGTGACAGACAGGTTTATTTTTAGCACTCCAGGGTGTCGAACCCCATACACGCCCGTGTAAACTTGGTGTAGTACCGGTACGAGCACTTTGTTTTTCCTGTCTGACACAATGTCTTTATTGCATGTGAACAACATGTACATTTTAGCCAATAATGTTGAATAAAAAAAGGAATATAAAACTAAATGTTATCATTCTGTCGGTTCTACATGACAACTCACCTTTGCATATAGAAAATAAATGTCATATGTGTCCACCACTCTGACAGCTGTCTGCTGCTCCACACACACTGTACACAAATTGAACATACAGTAAATAATGGGCTTGCAAATGTGTTTGTATTACATGCAATGAGTAATTATATTGGACTTTAGCTAACATGCAAACACAGGCTGGTTTTACAATTATTTATTTATTTAAAAATGGCCCAATAGACATAAACACTAAAATCGAGGCTTCATCTAGCCACAAGCAGATGGACCATGTAATACATATTTTATTTAGTGCATTAGCTAAATAATTATTATGCCCTTACCTCTGACAGCAAGCCCAGCCTGTCTGACTGACTGACTTCTAATGCTCTCTTCTTCCTTCCCTTCCTCCTGCTGCTATCATGCTAACAGAAGCTAACTCTCTCTAACTCTGTCCAAAAGACCCCAAAACGTTCCAAATAAATTTTCGGGTCCTTAGTGATCATCAGAGAGACAAAAGGTGGCCATTAATGTCTTTCAAACATCTTCTACGACTTATTAAAAAATATATGAAATATTGCACTGGCCAGCCATAACAGTGGAACACAAGCTAACATGCTAACAGATGCTACATGGCTCTAAATCTGTCAAAAATAGACCAAAACATTCCAAATTAATTTTCGAGTCCTTAGTGATCATCAGAGAGACAAAAGGTGGCCATTAATGTCTTTCAAACATCTTCTACGATTTATTAAAAAATATATCAATAGTACCTCCAGTCCAGCCTGCTTGTTGACAGGCAAACCAAGATGGCTGCCGTGTTCAGTGGAAAGTGAGAGAGGGGGGCGGCGCCCTGCTGTCAGCTGTCAGTCAAGAGTCTAAACCATTGGCCCCCAGCAACATTAGGATAGGCCAATAACCATCCAGGGATATCCTAATACATTTTAGGAAAGTCAGAGAGGATCGGCTGGCCAGGAGCGCGAGGAAACCAGTGCGTTCTTTGAGGTTTTCACAGCTATTCCGTTAATTTTCTTATTTCTGAAGGTTCAGTTAACACAAACACATCTATAGCAACTCAAATTGACATTTCTATAACATCACCCTCAGTGAAATATGACATTAGAGCTGTACTATGGGACAGAGTCTCTGCTCTGTGCTCTGTGTTACTGTGCACTGACGACACCTCGTGGGCATTCAGTTGAATTGCATGCATGCCCAGCTAATTGACATCACAGGCTGTGTGAAATATGTGAATATGACAGAACAGTGGTTCTCATATTGACCAGGGGTCATTGCTTTTGTTCTCAGAGTTACATTGCTCAACTCAAGACTCCGCTCGCTCACTCACACTCACTCACTCACTCACTCACTCACTCACTCACTCACTCACTCACCGCACGCACGCACGCACGCACGCACGCACGCACGCACGCACGCACGCACGCACGCACGCACGCACGCACGCACGCACGCACGCACGCACGCACTCACTCACTCACTCACTCACTCACTCACTCACTCACTCACTCACCGCACGCACGCACGCACGCACGCACGAAAAGGAAAAGGAACGCACCGGCCGAAGGAGGAACGCGGAGGCGCCGCGTTCCACTTATCGGGCCTTTGGGCCCGCCGCGGGCGGACGGGGCGACGCCGGGGCGCGCCAGGCGCGTCCCTCATCTCCGGGCGCCCCGGGGACCGGGAAGGGCCAAAAAATGTTTTGCGCGGCCCCCTTCGGGGGCCCGAGGCCCTGCGCGGGCCCAGTTAACACGACACCTCGTGGGCACAGTGACCTCTGGGCCCTTCCCGGTCCCCGGGGCGCCCGGAGATGAGGGACGCGCCTGGCGCGCCCCGGCGTCGCCCCGTCCGCCCGCGGCGGGCCCAAAGGCCCGATAAGTGGAACGCGGCGCCTCCGCGTTCCTCCTTCGGCCGGTGCGTTCCTTTTCCTTTTCGTGCGTGCGTGCGTGCGTGCGTGCGCGCACTCACTCACTCACTCACTCACTCACTCACTCACTCACTCACTCACTCACTCACTCACTCACTCACTCACTCACTCACTCACCGCACCGCACGCACGCACGCACGCACGCACGCACACAGGCATGAGGGCACAGTGACCTCTGGGCCCTGACCCTCCACGCACGCTCTCTCAACGCACGCACGCACGCACGCACGCACGCACTCACTCACTCACTCACTCACTCACTCACTCACTCACCGCACGCACGCACGCACGCACGCACGCACGCACGCACGCACGCACGCACGCACGTCAAACTGGGGGCCCTTTAAATGAAAAGGGTTGACAACTGTCTAGCTTAGTGAAATATTGAATTGGACATTTCATAAAGTCACACATACAACAGACTGTGACAGACAGGTTTATTTTTAGCACTCCAGGGTGTCGAACCCCATACACGCCCGTGTAAACTTGGTGTAGTACCGGTACGAGCACTTTGTTTTTCCTGTCTGACACAATGTCTTTATTGCATGTGAACAACATGTACATTTTAGCCAATAATGTTGAATAAAAAAAGGAATATAAAACTAAATGTTATCATTCTGTCGGTTCTACATGACAACTCACCTTTGCATATAGAAAATAAATGTCATATGTGTCCACCACTCTGACAGCTGTCTGCTGCTCCACACACACTGTACACAAATTGAACATACAGTAAATAATGGGCTTGCAAATGTGTTTGTATTACATGCAATGAGTAATTATATTGGACTTTAGCTAACATGCAAACACAGGCTGGTTTTACAATTATTTATTTATTTAAAAATGGCCCAATAGACATAAACACTAAAATCGAGGCTTCATCTAGCCACAAGCAGATGGACCATGTAATACATATTTTATTTAGTGCATTAGCTAAATAATTATTATGCCCTTACCTCTGACAGCAAGCCCAGCCTGTCTGACTGACTGACTTCTAATGCTCTCTTCTTCCTTCCCTTCCTCCTGCTGCTATCATGCTAACAGAAGCTAACTCTCTCTAACTCTGTCCAAAAGACCCCAAAACGTTCCAAATAAATTTTCGGGTCCTTAGTGATCATCAGAGAGACAAAAGGTGGCCATTAATGTCTTTCAAACATCTTCTACGACTTATTAAAAAATATATGAAATATTGCACTGGCCAGCCATAACAGTGGAACACAAGCTAACATGCTAACAGATGCTACATGGCTCTAAATCTGTCAAAAATAGACCAAAACATTCCAAATTAATTTTCGAGTCCTTAGTGATCATCAGAGAGACAAAAGGTGGCCATTAATGTCTTTCAAACATCTTCTACGATTTATTAAAAAATATATCAATAGTACCTCCAGTCCAGCCTGCTTGTTGACAGGCAAACCAAGATGGCTGCCGTGTTCAGTGGAAAGTGAGAGAGGGGGGCGGCGCCCTGCTGTCAGCTGTCAGTCAAGAGTCTAAACCATTGGCCCCCAGCAACATTAGGATAGGCCAATAACCATCCAGGGATATCCTAATACATTTTAGGAAAGTCAGAGAGGATCGGCTGGCCAGGAGCGCGAGGAAACCAGTGCGTTCTTTGAGGTTTTCACAGCTATTCCGTTAATTTTCTTATTTCTGAAGGTTCAGTTAACACAAACACATCTATAGCAACTCAAATTGACATTTCTATAACATCACCCTCAGTGAAATATGACATTAGAGCTGTACTATGGGACAGAGTCTCTGCTCTGTGCTCTGTGTTACTGTGCACTGACGACACCTCGTGGGCATTCAGTTGAATTGCATGCATGCCCAGCTAATTGACATCACAGGCTGTGTGAAATATGTGAATATGACAGAACAGTGGTTCTCATATTGACCAGGGGTCATTGCTTTTGTTCTCAGAGTTACATTGCTCAACTCAAGACTCCGCTCGCTCACTCACACTCACTCACTCACTCACTCACTCACTCACTCACTCACTCACTCACTCACCGCACGCACGCACGCACGCACGCACGCACGCACGCACGCACGCACGCACGCACGCACGCACGCACGCACGCACGCACGCACGCACGCACGCACGCACTCACTCACTCACTCACTCACTCACTCACTCACTCACTCACTCACTCACCGCACGCACGCACGCACGCACGCACGAAAAGGAAAAGGAACGCACCGGCCGAAGGAGGAACGCGGAGGCGCCGCGTTCCACTTATCGGGCCTTTGGGCCCGCCGCGGGCGGACGGGGCGACGCCGGGGCGCGCCAGGCGCGTCCCTCATCTCCGGGCGCCCCGGGGACCGGGAAGGGCCAAAAAATGTTTTGCGCGGCCCCCTTCGGGGGCCCGAGGCCCTGCGCGGGCCCAGTTAACACGACACCTCGTGGGCACAGTGACCTCTGGGCCCTTCCCGGTCCCCGGGGCGCCCGGAGATGAGGGACGCGCCTGGCGCGCCCCGGCGTCGCCCCGTCCGCCCGCGGCGGGCCCAAAGGCCCGATAAGTGGAACGCGGCGCCTCCGCGTTCCTCCTTCGGCCGGTGCGTTCCTTTTCCTTTTCGTGCGTGCGTGCGTGCGTGCGTGCGCGCACTCACTCACTCACTCACTCACTCACTCACTCACTCACTCACTCACTCACTCACTCACTCACTCACTCACTCACTCACTCACCGCACCGCACGCACGCACGCACGCACGCACGCACACAGGCATGAGGGCACAGTGACCTCTGGGCCCTGACCCTCCACGCACGCTCTCTCAACGCACGCACGCACGCACGCACGCACGCACGCACGCACTCACTCACTCACTCACTCACTCACTCACTCACTCACCGCACGCACGCACGCACGCACGCACGCACGCACGCACGCACGCACGTCAAACTGGGGGCCCTTTAAATGAAAAGGGTTGACAACTGTCTAGCTTAGTGAAATATTGAATTGGACATTTCATAAAGTCACACATACAACAGACTGTGACAGACAGGTTTATTTTTAGCACTCCAGGGTGTCGAACCCCATACACGCCCGTGTAAACTTGGTGTAGTACCGGTACGAGCACTTTGTTTTTCCTGTCTGACACAATGTCTTTATTGCATGTGAACAACATGTACATTTTAGCCAATAATGTTGAATAAAAAAAGGAATATAAAACTAAATGTTATCATTCTGTCGGTTCTACATGACAACTCACCTTTGCATATAGAAAATAAATGTCATATGTGTCCACCACTCTGACAGCTGTCTGCTGCTCCACACACACTGTACACAAATTGAACATACAGTAAATAATGGGCTTGCAAATGTGTTTGTATTACATGCAATGAGTAATTATATTGGACTTTAGCTAACATGCAAACACAGGCTGGTTTTACAATTATTTATTTATTTAAAAATGGCCCAATAGACATAAACACTAAAATCGAGGCTTCATCTAGCCACAAGCAGATGGACCATGTAATACATATTTTATTTAGTGCATTAGCTAAATAATTATTATGCCCTTACCTCTGACAGCAAGCCCAGCCTGTCTGACTGACTGACTTCTAATGCTCTCTTCTTCCTTCCCTTCCTCCTGCTGCTATCATGCTAACAGAAGCTAACTCTCTCTAACTCTGTCCAAAAGACCCCAAAACGTTCCAAATAAATTTTCGGGTCCTTAGTGATCATCAGAGAGACAAAAGGTGGCCATTAATGTCTTTCAAACATCTTCTACGACTTATTAAAAAATATATGAAATATTGCACTGGCCAGCCATAACAGTGGAACACAAGCTAACATGCTAACAGATGCTACATGGCTCTAAATCTGTCAAAAATAGACCAAAACATTCCAAATTAATTTTCGAGTCCTTAGTGATCATCAGAGAGACAAAAGGTGGCCATTAATGTCTTTCAAACATCTTCTACGATTTATTAAAAAATATATCAATAGTACCTCCAGTCCAGCCTGCTTGTTGACAGGCAAACCAAGATGGCTGCCGTGTTCAGTGGAAAGTGAGAGAGGGGGGCGGCGCCCTGCTGTCAGCTGTCAGTCAAGAGTCTAAACCATTGGCCCCCAGCAACATTAGGATAGGCCAATAACCATCCAGGGATATCCTAATACATTTTAGGAAAGTCAGAGAGGATCGGCTGGCCAGGAGCGCGAGGAAACCAGTGCGTTCTTTGAGGTTTTCACAGCTATTCCGTTAATTTTCTTATTTCTGAAGGTTCAGTTAACACAAACACATCTATAGCAACTCAAATTGACATTTCTATAACATCACCCTCAGTGAAATATGACATTAGAGCTGTACTATGGGACAGAGTCTCTGCTCTGTGCTCTGTGTTACTGTGCACTGACGACACCTCGTGGGCATTCAGTTGAATTGCATGCATGCCCAGCTAATTGACATCACAGGCTGTGTGAAATATGTGAATATGACAGAACAGTGGTTCTCATATTGACCAGGGGTCATTGCTTTTGTTCTCAGAGTTACATTGCTCAACTCAAGACTCCGCTCGCTCACTCACACTCACTCACTCACTCACTCACTCACTCACTCACTCACTCACTCACTCACTCACTCACTCACTCACACTCACTCACTCACTCACTCACTCACTCACCGCACGCACGCACGCACGCACGCACGCACGCACGCACGCACGCACGCACGCACGCACGCACTCACTCACTCACTCACTCACTCACTCACTCACTCACTCACTCACTCACTCACTCACACACTCACTCACTCACTCACTCACTCACTCACCGCACGCACGCACGCACGCACGCACGCACGCACGCACACAGGCATGAGGGCACAGTGACCTCTGGGCCCTGACCCTCCACGCACGCTCTCTCAACGCACGCACGCACGCACGCACGCACGCACTCACTCACTCACTCACTCACTCACTCACTCACTCACTCACCGCACGCACGCACGCACGCACGCACGCACGCACGCACGCACGTCAAACTGGGGGCCCTTTAAATGAAAAGGGTTGACAACTGTCTAGCTTAGTGAAATATTGAATTGGACATTTCATAAAGTCACACATACAACAGACTGTGACAGACAGGTTTATTTTTAGCACTCCAGGGTGTCGAACCCCATACACGCCCGTGTAAACTTGGTGTAGTACCGGTACGAGCACTTTGTTTTTCCTGTCTGACACAATGTCTTTATTGCATGTGAACAACATGTACATTTTAGCCAATAATGTTGAATAAAAAAAGGAATATAAAACTAAATGTTATCATTCTGTCGGTTCTACATGACAACTCACCTTTGCATATAGAAAATAAATGTCATATGTGTCCACCACTCTGACAGCTGTCTGCTGCTCCACACACACTGTACACAAATTGAACATACAGTAAATAATGGGCTTGCAAATGTGTTTGTATTACATGCAATGAGTAATTATATTGGAGCTAACATGCAAAAACAGGCTGGTTTTACAATTATTTATTTATTTAAAAATGGCCCAATAGACATAAACACTAAAATCGAGGCTTCATCTAGCCACAAGCAGATGGACCATGTAATACATATTTGATTTAGTGTATTAGCTAAATAATTATTATGCCCTTACCTCTGACAGCAAGCCCAGCCTGTCTGACTGACTGACTTCTAATGCTCTCTTCTTCCTTCCCTTCCTCCTGCTGCTATCATGCTAACAGAAGCTAACTCTCTCTAACTCTGTCCAAAAGACCCCAAAACGTTCCAAATAAATTTTCGGGTCCTTAGTGATCATCAGAGAGACAAAAGGTGGCCATTAATGTCTTTCAAACATCTTCTACGACTTATTAAAAAATATATGAAATATTGCACTGGCCAGCCATAACAGTGGAACACAAGCTAACATGCTAACAGATGCTACATGGCTCTAAATCTGTCAAAAATAGACCAAAACATTCCAAATTAATTTTCGAGTCCTTAGTGATCATCAGAGAGACAAAAGGTGGCCATTAATGTCTTTCAAACATCTTCTACGATTTATTAAAAAATATATCAATAGTACCTCCAGTCCAGCCTGCTTGTTGACAGGCAAACCAAGATGGCTGCCGTGTTCAGTGGAAAGTGAGAGAGGGGGGCGGCGCCCTGCTGTCAGCTGTCAGTCAAGAGTCTAAACCATTGGCCCCCAGCAACATTAGGATAGGCCAATAACCATCCAGGGATATCCTAATACATTTTAGGAAAGTCAGAGAGGATCGGCTGGCCAGGAGCGCAAGGAAACCAGTGCGTTCTTTGAGGTTTTCACAGCTATTCCGTTAATTTTCTTATTTCTGAAGGTTCAGTTAACACAAACACATCTATAGCAACTCAAATTGACATTTCTATAACATCACCCTCAGTGAAATATGACATTAGAGCTGTACTATGGGACAGAGTCTCTGCTCTGTGCTCTGTGTTACTGTGCACTGACGACACCTCGTGGGCATTCAGTTGAATTGCATGCATGCCCAGCTAATTGACATCACAGGCTGTGTGAAATATGTGAATATGACAGAACAGTGGTTCTCATATTGACCAGGGGTCATTGCTTTTGTTCTCAGAGTTACATTGCTCAACTCAAGACTCCGCTCGCTCACTCACACTCACTCACTCACTCACTCACTCACTCACTCACTCACTCACTCACTCACTCACACTCACTCACTCACTCACTCACTCACTCACCGCACGCACGCACGCACGCACGCACGCACGCACGCACGCACGCACGCACGCACGCACGCACGCACTCACTCACTCACTCACTCACTCACTCACTCACTCACTCACTCACTCACTCACTCACACACTCACTCACTCACTCACTCACTCACTCACCGCACGCACGCACGCACGCACGCACGCACGCACGCACACAGGCATGAGGGCACAGTGACCTCTGGGCCCTGACCCTCCACGCACGCTCTCTCAACGCACGCACGCACGCACGCACGCACGCACTCACTCACTCACTCACTCACTCACTCACTCACTCACTCACCGCACGCACGCACGCACGCACGCACGCACGCACGCACGCACGCACGCACGCACGTCAAACTGGGGGCCCTTTAAATGAAAAGGGTTGACAACTGTCTAGCTTAGTGAAATATTGAATTGGACATTTCATAAAGTCACACATACAACAGACTGTGACAGACAGGTTTATTTTTAGCACTCCAGGGTGTCGAACCCCATACACGCCCGTGTAAACTTGGTGTAGTACCGGTACGAGCACTTTGTTTTTCCTGTCTGACACAATGTCTTTATTGCATGTGAACAACATGTACATTTTAGCCAATAATGTTGAATAAAAAAAGGAATATAAAACTAAATGTTATCATTCTGTCGGTTCTACATGACAACTCACCTTTGCATATAGAAAATAAATGTCATATGTGTCCACCACTCTGACAGCTGTCTGCTGCTCCACACACACTGTACACAAATTGAACATACAGTAAATAATGGGCTTGCAAATGTGTTTGTATTACATGCAATGAGTAATTATATTGGAGCTAACATGCAAAAACAGGCTGGTTTTACAATTATTTATTTATTTAAAAATGGCCCAATAGACATAAACACTAAAATCGAGGCTTCATCTAGCCACAAGCAGATGGACCATGTAATACATATTTGATTTAGTGTATTAGCTAAATAATTATTATGCCCTTACCTCTGACAGCAAGCCCAGCCTGTCTGACTGACTGACTTCTAATGCTCTCTTCTTCCTTCCCTTCCTCCTGCTGCTATCATGCTAACAGAAGCTAACTCTCTCTAACTCTGTCCAAAAGACCCCAAAACGTTCCAAATAAATTTTCGGGTCCTTAGTGATCATCAGAGAGACAAAAGGTGGCCATTAATGTCTTTCAAACATCTTCTACGACTTATTAAAAAATATATGAAATATTGCACTGGCCAGCCATAACAGTGGAACACAAGCTAACATGCTAACAGATGCTACATGGCTCTAAATCTGTCAAAAATAGACCAAAACATTCCAAATTAATTTTCGAGTCCTTAGTGATCATCAGAGAGACAAAAGGTGGCCATTAATGTCTTTCAAACATCTTCTACGATTTATTAAAAAATATATCAATAGTACCTCCAGTCCAGCCTGCTTGTTGACAGGCAAACCAAGATGGCTGCCGTGTTCAGTGGAAAGTGAGAGAGGGGGGCGGCGCCCTGCTGTCAGCTGTCAGTCAAGAGTCTAAACCATTGGCCCCCAGCAACATTAGGATAGGCCAATAACCATCCAGGGATATCCTAATACATTTTAGGAAAGTCAGAGAGGATCGGCTGGCCAGGAGCGCAAGGAAACCAGTGCGTTCTTTGAGGTTTTCACAGCTATTCCGTTAATTTTCTTATTTCTGAAGGTTCAGTTAACACAAACACATCTATAGCAACTCAAATTGACATTTCTATAACATCACCCTCAGTGAAATATGACATTAGAGCTGTACTATGGGACAGAGTCTCTGCTCTGTGCTCTGTGTTACTGTGCACTGACGACACCTCGTGGGCATTCAGTTGAATTGCATGCATGCCCAGCTAATTGACATCACAGGCTGTGTGAAATATGTGAATATGACAGAACAGTGGTTCTCATATTGACCAGGGGTCATTGCTTTTGTTCTCAGAGTTACATTGCTCAACTCAAGACTCCGCTCGCTCACTCA
Organism: Electrona antarctica; assembly: GCF_951216825.1. Taxonomy (NCBI): domain Eukaryota; kingdom Metazoa; phylum Chordata; class Actinopteri; order Myctophiformes; family Myctophidae; genus Electrona; species Electrona antarctica. The sequence goes on along the minus strand of NC_136802.1, from coordinate 42,891,780 downwards.
CACTCACTCACTCACTCACTCACTCACTCACTCACACTCACTCACTCACTCACTCACTCACTCACCGCACGCACGCACGCACGCACGCACGCACGCACGCACGCACGCACGCACGCACGCACGCACGCACGCACGCACGCACTCACTCACTCACTCACTCACTCACTCACTCACTCACTCACTCACTCACTCACTCACTCACACACTCACTCACTCACTCACTCACTCACTCACTCACCGCACGCACGCACGCACGCACGCACGCACGCACGCACGCACACAGGCATGAGGGCACAGTGACCTCTGGGCCCTGACCCTCCACGCACGCTCTCTCAACGCACGCACGCACGCACGCACGCACTCACTCACTCACTCACTCACTCACTCACTCACTCACTCACCGCACGCACGCACGCACGCACGCACGCACGCACGCACGCACGTCAAACTGGGGGCCCTTTAAATGAAAAGGGTTGACAACTGTCTAGCTTAGTGAAATATTGAATTGGACATTTCATAAAGTCACACATACAACAGACTGTGACAGACAGGTTTATTTTTAGCACTCCAGGGTGTCGAACCCCATACACGCCCGTGTAAACTTGGTGTAGTACCGGTACGAGCACTTTGTTTTTCCTGTCTGACACAATGTCTTTATTGCATGTGAACAACATGTACATTTTAGCCAATAATGTTGAATAAAAAAAGGAATATAAAACTAAATGTTATCATTCTGTCGGTTCTACATGACAACTCACCTTTGCATATAGAAAATAAATGTCATATGTGTCCACCACTCTGACAGCTGTCTGCTGCTCCACACACACTGTACACAAATTGAACATACAGTAAATAATGGGCTTGCAAATGTGTTTGTATTACATGCAATGAGTAATTATATTGGAGCTAACATGCAAAAACAGGCTGGTTTTACAATTATTTATTTATTTAAAAATGGCCCAATAGACATAAACACTAAAATCGAGGCTTCATCTAGCCACAAGCAGATGGACCATGTAATACATATTTGATTTAGTGTATTAGCTAAATAATTATTATGCCCTTACCTCTGACAGCAAGCCCAGCCTGTCTGACTGACTGACTTCTAATGCTCTCTTCTTCCTTCCCTTCCTCCTGCTGCTATCATGCTAACAGAAGCTAACTCTCTCTAACTCTGTCCAAAAGACCCCAAAACGTTCCAAATAAATTTTCGGGTCCTTAGTGATCATCAGAGAGACAAAAGGTGGCCATTAATGTCTTTCAAACATCTTCTACGACTTATTAAAAAATATATGAAATATTGCACTGGCCAGCCATAACAGTGGAACACAAGCTAACATGCTAACAGATGCTACATGGCTCTAAATCTGTCAAAAATAGACCAAAACATTCCAAATTAATTTTCGAGTCCTTAGTGATCATCAGAGAGACAAAAGGTGGCCATTAATGTCTTTCAAACATCTTCTACGATTTATTAAAAAATATATCAATAGTACCTCCAGTCCAGCCTGCTTGTTGACAGGCAAACCAAGATGGCTGCCGTGTTCAGTGGAAAGTGAGAGAGGGGGGCGGCGCCCTGCTGTCAGCTGTCAGTCAAGAGTCTAAACCATTGGCCCCCAGCAACATTAGGATAGGCCAATAACCATCCAGGGATATCCTAATACATTTTAGGAAAGTCAGAGAGGATCGGCTGGCCAGGAGCGCAAGGAAACCAGTGCGTTCTTTGAGGTTTTCACAGCTATTCCGTTAATTTTCTTATTTCTGAAGGTTCAGTTAACACAAACACATCTATAGCAACTCAAATTGACATTTCTATAACATCACCCTCAGTGAAATATGACATTAGAGCTGTACTATGGGACAGAGTCTCTGCTCTGTGCTCTGTGTTACTGTGCACTGACGACACCTCGTGGGCATTCAGTTGAATTGCATGCATGCCCAGCTAATTGACATCACAGGCTGTGTGAAATATGTGAATATGACAGAACAGTGGTTCTCATATTGACCAGGGGTCATTGCTTTTGTTCTCAGAGTTACATTGCTCAACTCAAGACTCCGCTCGCTCACTCACACTCACTCACTCACTCACTCACTCACTCACTCACTCACTCACTCACACTCACTCACTCACTCACTCACTCACTCACTCACCGCACGCACGCACGCACGCACGCACGCACGCACGCACGCACGCACGCACGCACGCACTCACTCACTCACTCACTCACTCACTCACTCACTCACTCACTCACTCACTCACTCACTCACTCACTCACTCACCGCACGCACGCACGCACGCACGCACGCACGCACGCACACAGGCATGAGGGCACAGTGACCTCTGGGCCCTGACCCTCCACGCACGCTCTCTCAACGCACGCACGCACGCACGCACGCACGCACGCACTCACTCACTCACTCACTCACTCACTCACTCACCGCACGCACGCACGCACGCACGCACGCACGCACGTCAAACTGGGGGCCCTTTAAATGAAAAGGGTTGACAACTGTCTAGCTTAGTGAAATATTGAATTGGACATTTCATAAAGTCACACATACAACAGACTGTGACAGACAGGTTTATTTTTAGCACTCCAGGGTGTCGAACCCCATACACGCCCGTGTAAACTTGGTGTAGTACCGGTACGAGCACTTTGTTTTTCCTGTCTGACACAATGTCTTTATTGCATGTGAACAACATGTACATTTTAGCCAATAATGTTGAATAAAAAAAGGAATATAAAACTAAATGTTATCATTCTGTCGGTTCTACATGACAACTCACCTTTGCATATAGAAAATAAATGTCATATGTGTCCACCACTCTGACAGCTGTCTGCTGCTCCACACACACTGTACACAAATTGAACATACAGTAAATAATGGGCTTGCAAATGTGTTTGTATTACATGCAATGAGTAATTATATTGGAGCTAACATGCAAAAACAGGCTGGTTTTACAATTATTTATTTATTTAAAAATGGCCCAATAGACATAAACACTAAAATCGAGGCTTCATCTAGCCACAAGCAGATGGACCATGTAATACATATTTGATTTAGTGTATTAGCTAAATAATTATTATGCCCTTACCTCTGACAGCAAGCCCAGCCTGTCTGACTGACTGACTTCTAATGCTCTCTTCTTCCTTCCCTTCCTCCTGCTGCTATCATGCTAACAGAAGCTAACTCTCTCTAACTCTGTCCAAAAGACCCCAAAACGTTCCAAATAAATTTTCGGGTCCTTAGTGATCATCAGAGAGACAAAAGGTGGCCATTAATGTCTTTCAAACATCTTCTACGACTTATTAAAAAATATATGAAATATTGCACTGGCCAGCCATAACAGTGGAACACAAGCTAACATGCTAACAGATGCTACATGGCTCTAAATCTGTCAAAAATAGACCAAAACATTCCAAATTAATTTTCGAGTCCTTAGTGATCATCAGAGAGACAAAAGGTGGCCATTAATGTCTTTCAAACATCTTCTACGATTTATTAAAAAATATATCAATAGTACCTCCAGTCCAGCCTGCTTGTTGACAGGCAAACCAAGATGGCTGCCGTGTTCAGTGGAAAGTGAGAGAGGGGGGCGGCGCCCTGCTGTCAGCTGTCAGTCAAGAGTCTAAACCATTGGCCCCCAGCAACATTAGGATAGGCCAATAACCATCCAGGGATATCCTAATACATTTTAGGAAAGTCAGAGAGGATCGGCTGGCCAGGAGCGCAAAAGATCCGGGCCATTCTTCTCTGTTTTGCTCCCCTGCCTTATTGGCTCCCGAAAGCGTGCGGTCTTTCATTGGCCCAGCCGTTTCAACTCCCCGGCCAACGGAAGACCTCATTTTGTTTCACTTGCGTTGCCACGTCTGCTCGTTGCAAGCGCCTCACTCGTTCCACTAGACGGGCTGAGGACCGTCGCTGGTTTCTGCAGCAAAACATGGCAACGCCGGTGTTTTTC